>NW_022589714.1:39641881-39801700 GCF_004348235.1 Phoca vitulina | reverse complement strand
TGTTTCTTCCTCTCCCACTCCCCCTGCTTGTGTTCCCTCTCTCCTGTCTCTCTCTCTGTCAAATAAATAAATTAAAAAAAAAAAATCTTAAAAAAAAAAAAAGACTGAAATCATACAAAGTATCTTCTCCAACCACAACAGAATCATGCTAAAAATCAACAACAGAAGGAAAACTGGAAAATTCTCAAAATGTGGAAATTGAACAACACACTCTTAAATAACCAATGGGTCGGGACGCCTGGGTGGCTCAGTCGGTTAAGCGTCTGCCTTCGGCTCAGGTCATGATCCCAGGGTCCTGGGATCGAGTCCCGCATCGGGCTCCCTGCTCTGCGGGGAGCCTGCTTCTCCCTCTGCCTCTGTCTCTCTCTCTCTCTGTCTCTCATGAATAAATAAATAAAATCTTTAAAAAAAAAAAATTAAATAACCAATGGGTCGAAGAAGAACTCACAAGAAAATGATAAAATACTTTGAGATGGATGAAAATAAAAATACAACATATCAAAACACATGGGATGCAGTGAAAACAGTGCTAAGAGGGAAATTACAGCTATGAACATTTAAAAAAAAAAGATCTCAAATCAATAACCTAACTTTACACCTTGAGGAACTAGAAAAAAAAAGAGCCAACTAAACTAAAAGATAGTAGGAGGAAAGAAATAAAGATTACAGCGGAGATGAACAATAGAATCAACGCAACCAAGAGTTGGTACTTTGAAAAGACTGACAAAATTGGCAAAATTTCAGCTAAATTAAAAAAAAAAAAAACTTTAGCTAAATTTACTTAGAAAAAAAGAAGATGCCAGTAACTAAAATCAGAAATGAAAGGACATTACTACTGACCTTACAGAAATAAGAAAGCATTATAATACTATGAAAAATTGTATGATTAAGTAGAAACCAGACAAGGATGTCACTTTTACCACTGCTTTTTTTTTTTTAAGATTTTATTTACTCATTTGACAGAGAGAGAGGGAACACAAGCAGGGGGAGTGGGAGAGGGAGAAGAAGGCTTCCTGCTGAGCAGGGAGCCCGATGTGGGGCTCGATCCCAGGACTCTGGGATCATGACCTGAGCCGAAGGCAGACACTTAACCACTGAGCCACCCAGGCGCCCCTTTACCACTGCTTTTAAACACTGCACTGGAAGTTCTAGCTAAAGCGATTAGGGAAGAAAAAGAAATAAAAGGTATCCAAATTGGAAAGGGGGAGGTAAAACTATCTCTATTCTCAAATGACATGATCTTATAATATACAAAATATATATTATATATATAAAGAATCCACACACACACAAAACTAGAAGAAATTAACAAGATCAGCAAAGTTTCAGGATATAAGATCAACTCATTAAAGTAAATTGTGTTTCTATACACCTGCAATAGGAAATTAAGAATCAATTCCATTTACAATAGCATACAAAAGAATAAAACACATAGGAATAAATTTATTTTTTTTAAGATTTTTTTTTTTTAAATTTATTTGACAGAGAGAGACACAGCAAGAGAGGGAACACAAGCAGGGGAGTGGGAGAGGGAGAAGCAGGCTTCCCGGGGAGCAGGGAGCCCGATGTGGGGCTTGATCCCAGGACCCTGAGATCACAACCTGAGCTGAAGGCAGACACTTAGCCAGCTGAGCCACCCAGGCGCCCCAGGAATAAATTTAGCCAGGACATGAAAGACATACATAAAACTACAAAATACTGCTGAAAGATATTAAAGAAGACCTAATAAACAAAAAGGCATCTATGTTCATGGATTGGAAGATCTAATATTGTCAAAATGGTAATGCTATCCAAAGTGATCTACAGATCTAAAACAATCCCTATCAAAATTCCAATGACCCTTTTTGCAGAAATGAAAAGCCAATCTTCAAATTCATATGAAATGCAAGGGGGCCCAAACAGCAGAACAATCTTAAAGAAGAACAAAGTTGGAAGACTCACACTTCTCAATTTCAAAACTTACTACAAAACTACAGTGATCAAAATAGAGTACTGGCATTAGGATGACATATAAGCCAATGGAATAGAACTGAGAGTCCAGAAATAAATCCATACATCAATAGCCAATCAATTTCCAACAAGAATGCCTAGACCATTCAATGTAGAAAAAACAGTCTCTTTAACAAATGTCCTGGAACAACTGTACTTCCACATACAAAAGAATGCAGTTGGACCCCTACCTCACATTATATACAAAAATTAACTCAAAACAGGTCAACAACCTAAACATAAGAGCTAAAACTAAAAAATTCTTAGAAGAAAACACAGGGATAAATCTTCATGGTTTTAGATTTGGCAATAGTTTCTTAAATATTATGCCAGAACCACAAGTAATAAAAGAAAAAATGGATAAATTGGACTTAATCAAAATTAAAATCTTTTGTGCATCGATATTATGAAGAAAGTGAAAAGACAACATATAGCATGGGGAAAATACCTTAAATCATATATCTGATAAAGGTCTAGTATCCAGGGGCGCCTGGGTGGCTCAGTCGTTAAGCGTCTGCCTTCGGCTCAGGTCGTGATCCCAGGTCCTGGGATGGAGCCCCGCATCGGGCTCCCTGCTCGGCGGGAAGCCTGCTTCTCCCTCTCCCACTCCCCCTGCTTGTGTTCCCTCTCTCACTGTGTCTCTCTCTGTCAAATAAATAAATAAAATCTTTAAAAAAAAAAAAGGTCTAGTATCCAGAATATATAGAGTCCTTACAATTGTAGAACAAAAAGACAACCCAATTAAAAAATGAGCAAAGGACTCGAGTAGACATTTCTCTAAAAAGATATATAAAATGCCAAAAAGCACATGAAAAGATGCTCAATATAATTAGTTATCAAGGAAAGGTAAATCAAAACCACAATGAAACAGTAGGATGGCTATAATATATATAAAAAAGAAATTAACAAGTGTTATGAATATGGAGAAATTGGAACCATTGTACATTGCTGAAAGGGATGTAAAATGATAAAGGTGCTGTGGAAAAGTTTGGCAGTTCCTCAAAAAGTTAAACATAAAATAATCATATGACTTAGCAATTCCACTTCTAGTTATATTCTGAAAAGAAGTGAAAACAGGTACTCAAACACATACTTATTCATGAATGTTCACAGCAGTACTATTCACAATAGCTAAAAGGTCGAGATAACCCAAATGTCCATCAATGAATGAATGGATAAACAAATTGCGGCATACACATACAATGGAATATTATTCAGCCATGCTACAACATGGATTAACCTCAAAAACATTATGCTAAGTGAAAGAAGCCAGACAGAAAAGGTCACATATCCTAGGACTCCATTTATGTGAAATAACCAGAATATGTACATCATAGAGACAGAAAGCAGACTGGTAATTGCCAGGGGCTGCAGGGAGGTAGGAATGAGAACTAACCGCTTAACAGACACAAGGTTTTATTTTGGGGTGATGAAAAGGTTTTGGAACTAGACAGAGGTAATGGTTACAACATTGTAAATATACCAAATGTCACTTGTTTATTTTAAAGTGGTTATTTTGTTACGTGAATTTCACCTCCTTAAAAAACAAAAATAAAAACAAAACCACAATACCTGAGATAGCAGTCAGAAAAGTGATTACATTTTGGGCAAGTAGTGACTGGAAGAGGACGCGAGAAGGGCTTCAGGGTTGTTGGTCATATTTTATTTTTTGATTTGGGTGCTGGTTACCCAGGTGTGGTCATTCTGTTAAAATCTTGGGGCTGAACAATTGTGATGTGTGTACTTTTGTTTTTTATATGGACCTTGTACTTTAAAATAAAACTTTACTTTTAAAAAGTTAAAGAGTTACCATATGACCCAGGATATACCCAAGAGGACTGAAAAACTTCTGTCCACAGGAACACTTGTATACAAATTTTCACATTCACAGCAGCATTATTCATGATAGCCCAAAAGTGGAAATAACTCAAAATTCCTCAACTAGTAGAGACACAAAATGTGGTATATTCATGCAGAATATTATTCAACTATAAAATACAGTGAAGTACTGACACATGGTACAACATGATGAATGAACCTTGAAAACACGTTAAACGAAAGAAGCCGGACACAAAAGACCACACATTGTATGATTCCATTTATACGAATTTCCCAGAATAGGTAAATCCACAGAGATGGAAAGCAGATTGGTGACTGCCAGCAGCTTTGGGGTAGGGAATAATTGGGAGTGTCTGCTAATGGGTATGTTCTTCTTTAGGGGGGGTGGTAGATATGTTCTGGAATTAGATAGTGGTGATAGCTGCACGATCTTGAAGATACGAAAAATCACTGGATTTTACACTTATTTTAAAAAAAGATTTTATTTATTCATTTGAGAGAGCGAGAGAAAGAGAGCATGAGCAGGGGAGGGGCAGAGGGAGAGGGAGAAGCAGGCTCCCCGCTAAGCAGGAGGCCCCATGTGGGACTTGATCCCAGAAACCTGGGATCATGACCTGAGCTGAAGGCAGACGCTTAACTGACTGAGCCACCCAGGTACCCTGGATTTTACACTTTAAAATGGTGAATCTTATGTTACAAGAAATTTAATGTTATATGAAATATATTTCAATAAAAAAGATCTTTTTTTTTTTTAAGATTTTATTTATTTGACGCAGAGAGAGAGAGAGATTACAAGTGGGGGAGGCAGAGGGAGAGGGAGAAGCAGGCTCTCCACCGAGCAGGGAGCCCGATGCGGGGCTCAATCCCAGGACCCCGGGATCATGACCCGAGCTGAAGGCAGACACTCAACCAACTGAGCCACCCAGGTGCCCCTCAATAAAAAAGATCTTAAATACTTTTATAATATATGTGAACTCTAGCATATTAAATAAAAGAAGTTCAAAGGGAAAATATTACTCTGGAAATGTTCCCTTTCCCCCTGCCCATCCCTCAGATCAGCACATCTTGGAGGTGGACCTCAGATACCACTGGAGAATGGGGGTAGGTGAGTCGCAGTTGGGAATGAAAACTGTGACCAACAGCCCTGATTGTCCCTGAGCAGAGGAATGTGGTAGCTGATGAGAAACAGACCTTGGGCTAGAGCAAGGGAGAGAAAGTCAAAAGCGGTGGTGACAAAGTGTTGGCAGCCCTGGCCCCAGAACGCTTTCCATTGCTTCATCCACAGGGTTGATGCCTTAGGAATGAGTAGTCCTTAACTGATTTCAGCCTCAACAGCCAGAGGCCCTGAGATACTTCTTAACCCTTAACTCCTTACTTCTTACTCTTTTGATGGCTCTGGTTGGGTATTATGCAGTTCTTTGTACTTGTAGTATTATGAGTAGTTCCAAAACCTACCCAAACTATAGATTTATTTGGGTAGACCTCTGGGACTCTAAAAATGCCTGGATTTACAAATCAGGAACAAAAGTAGGCTAACAGTTTTAAGGGTAAATCTGGATCAGGGGCAGCTCAGATTTAAATGAATCTCAGAGTTTAAAGGACTTAAGGGTCAGCTAAATTTTATTTGATTTTTGTTCTCATCCTCCACAGTCCCAAAATGCAAAAAGGAGTAAATGAAACACCTGCTGGTATTTTAGATAGAGAGGAAGAGGTTTCCTTGGTAGTAAGAAATGATGCTTGCCTGCTTCTGCGTGCCAGATGTTTCAATGTGTATAGGAGAGATAGTAAGACTGAATGGAAACTGGTAGACAGCTGTCCTGAAGTCTGAAATCCCAGGATTTTTCAAACACCACCTTTGTGGTTGTCTCCCCTTCCTTCCACCTCTTTTGTCTACTCATACCCCACTCCTCTAAGGACATAGCCAATTTTTACCTTGATTCTTATATGGACCAGTAATGAAACTGAAATAGTAGATGTTCTACTTGCTGGGAACACTGGGGCCCAGGCTCCAGGAGGGATGAGAAGATCTGAAAGCCACAGCTTTAACATAAGTATCATGGTACAAAATGAGAGATGGAAGTTAGGAGATAAAATTGAGACGAGGAGTGGCAAGCTTAAAATATACATCTCTATGCCTATCCTTATCTTGTTCCTCTTCTACTGCTACAAAGATACAGACATACATATACAACATTTGCTCACCCAACTCGCCATTTGCTGGCAGCTGAGGGCCTTCTCCACAACCCATCCCTGTTCCGGCAGCCATACCTACCTTCCGGAAGTCAGACCCTGGAGGTGACTGCCTACTGACCCCAGGGTGCTCATTATTTCTTTGGTCTCTGTGGCTTCTATCCCTGCCTCCCTGAGGCAAAGATGTCTTCTGCAGTCCTTCCTTCTGGAAATCTGGACTTCAGCAACTGCTCCTGAAAAGAAAGGGAGAGAGGTAGGCAAGAGTCAGTAAATGTCTTCATAGTCATCGTTGTATAGGTAGGCTATAGGAGAGCTGAATAGCAGTTTAGCAGGGACAGAGCATCAGAGAGAAGATGAAAAAAAATAATACCTCAATATGGTTGATTTTGCCTCTTTGCAATCCTTCTCTATACCCTCTATCATGTAACTCTGCCTCTCCTTTCACCCTGCTTACTCACTTCCCTTAAACATTTGGAAATGCATTTCCATTGCTTTCTACAAAATATTTTCTCTCCTGATCCTCCACAAGTGGAATGAACAAAAGCCTGTAAAGTTTTTAATCTATACATCTAGAAACAAATAATCTTCTACTCTCTTGCATGCAACAAAGACTTTGTGATATCTTTTTGTGTACCTGCATTAAAGGTAAAGCTCTGTGAAGACAGGCAGTTTGATTTATAGAATTTCACGTCCAAATGCTTGTACACTTGGAAATGTATAACCAGCTGAACAGAAGTAGGGGCAAGAGATAGGGAAGAGGAAGAGAGAAAAAAAGAAAAGAATAATATTCTTCAAGAATGGAGATTGAATGAATGTTGCCCAGCCTTGATGGGAATAGAGGAATTTAGGGAGTCTTGCGGGAAAAGCAGCAGGACCTATTTGCAATGGTAGAAAACTGATGAGCGGAGTGACAAGAGATGCGTTGAGTAGGAGACACACACTTTAAAAAAAAAAACCCACACTATTTTTTAATATACAAAAGTACACAAAAGGAAAAAAATAAACCCTGGTCTATAATTCCACAGCACCAGATAACCCTTACTGACATAAAATTACATATTTTACATGTGTGTACATATTTTATATGTGCATGAAATATTTAATTTTAACCAACTGAGCCACCCAGGCATCCCTTTTTCTTTTTTTTTTTTTTTTGAAATATTTAATTTTAAATGCATTTTATGGTCAGGATGTTGAAACAAAAAATACAAAATAAAAAATGAAAGCATTTCTCCTCCTCCTACCAACAGCAACTGTTTTTGCTTTTTTTTTTGTTTCCTTCCGGAAATCAAACTGGCAGCTTGATTTAGGGTTCTGATGAGGTGACAAGAGGATGTTGGGCCAAATCAGAGGTCTAGGGTTTGACTGACTGATTTCAACATGCCTACAAAATCTGGCTGGAAGGAGAAAGGTAGCCATCTAAATATCAAAGTTCCCAAAGCCTTTGATTGCTAACTCTAAGGTCAGTTTACCCCCATTCCCAACCTCAGTTTTTCTTCCAGGAGCTTCAGGGGCAATGTGTCCCCCTCCTGGCCTGACACCACTATTTCAGACTGCTGCTGAAATGGAGGCCAATGACAGCCTTGATATGCACTCCCTGCCATAGACAGTGCTTTGTATACAAAGATCCAGGACAGAAGCAGGATAGTTGGCTTCTGGAGCACTAAGTATCCAACAAATACAATCAGCAACTTGCAGCTTTTACCCACTAAATTGCTGAGTATTCACAGTCAATAAAAAATAGCTACTATTACCACATTGATTCTTTTAACAAATTTTTATTGAGCACTCTATGTGTGTCAGGCAACTGTGCACTGGGAATACAATGAAAAAACAGTAAGCAAAGAGACTTCCTGCTCTCGAGAGTTTATAATCTAGTTGTGGGGAGAGGGATATATTGATCAAATAAACACATAAATGTAAAATTAAAACCACATTGTTACAGTGAAAACATACATGGTCCTTTCAAAGTGTATAAGGGTTATGGGCAAATCAGCATGGCAGTGTTTTTTTTTTAATGATAGATTTTCATTATCAGTTCAACTGCTTGGCTTATCAATGAATACTGCAAGTGTATACATAATTTTTTTGGTTAAAAATTACACAAACATTATAATAAAATTCAACTCTATATAAAGAAATGTGTTCACAATCACAAACTCTTTTCATCTGTCCATGTTCTCACAAAATTGTTAATAAATGACCTTGCTTAGGTTCTTTCTTGCCCCAGGCTTGGTAGGTATGTTTTGTTAATGTGAGAACCAAGGTTTATGAATATATATTTTTAAGTAAGCTCTAGGCCCAATGTGGGGCTTGAACTCATGACCCCGGTATCGAGAGTCCCATGCTCTACCAACTGAGCCAGCCAGGCACCCTAGGAATATATTTTTAAAAACCCATCTCACTTTCTTTGTAGGCTGTCTCCTCTCTAAACCTGCCTTCACCTTTTTCTTTTTAACAAATACACTTAATGTCCCTGTTGGATGCCTGTATCTATATGTCCAACCCTCCCCGCCCCTCAACACCTTACCATTCTTCTTCAGTCCTTGAACCTAGCAGCCTGATAAATGAACATATGTCCTGGCATGCTTTGATACCAAACCATTAGATAACCTTTTGACTTTTACATTTTTTTTTAGAGAGATGGAGCTGTATTAGGTACAATGGGAATACTTACCAGAAAGGTTAAGAGTCTTATATGCCCTGAAGCTAGCTGTGAATAGTAGATGGTTTATGAAGCAAGAGGTCTCCATTCACAAAGCCAAAGGGATTTCTGGGGGGGGGGGGGTTATTTACACAACTTAGGCAAAATTAGGTGTTTGCCCAAATTTAAACCTAACTGCTGAGGATGTATTCTCACAGTTGAGGGAGTCTAATAAAAACTTTCTGATGTTTGCAGAATTTTAAAGTAGTTATAGATGATACCGTAAGCGACATGTAAAGATTAGGGCCCCCTCCTTGCCTTTATCTCCAAAGGTGAACATTTATTCAGTGCTGTGATAGTACTGAATAAAAAGAAACAGGTCCTACCTTTAGGTGCTGGCAACTGGGTTACAGTTCTGCCTTTCCTTTCACAGGGCTTCTCTGGAAAGCTAGATCCCACTGATCAAAGAGGGATCACACTTTCAGCCCAGACTAAACGCTCTCCCTCTACTATTTCAAGGCAGATATACAGAATGCCATTGCTTCTTACAAGTAAGCATTCATTATTCTAGAAAAAGCCTGAAGTTATCAAGAGAATACAAGAGTAATAGATCAAAGTACTCCAGCCCCAGCTACTTAAATTAGTTCTGTACTTCCTAGATTTTGCCTCTTCCCTTCCCTACCCTACCCTTCCCAAGAGTCCCCCGCTTAACCTAAAGAGTAAGATTCTGACTCCCTCAGAGAAGGAATAAGGGTACAAGTGAGATCTGAAGAAGACTAACCCCTCCCCACTCTAAACCCACCCATCTCTCCCCAAAGGGAGGTGAACTATCAGTAACAACTGGCATTTTAAACTTGTACGTTCTCTGAATTCCTGTAGATAGGCTGCTAGAATAGGGAGGGAGTAGCTCTCCAGAAAAACAAATATATTTCTGAAGCTCATCTGGGTTTACATTTGTCTAAAGGGCAGCTTCTAAGTCACTCTATGGTTTCCGGGCCAGAAAACTGCCTAAAAAGCAGGCCTAGGAGGACTACTCAGGATGGTATGATCCTGGACATATTTGGGGCTGAGATGGAGACAATGATCCTCATTTTAAAGAAGGAAAAAAAAAATCCCTGTGGCACAGTGAGGTGAAGTAACTTGTCCAAAATCACAGCAAGGCAAATGGCTGAGGAACATTCACGGACTGAACTCTCCCAAGTATGTCTCTTTCCACAACATGATGAGCAACAGAGGCCAGGACATGTTCTAAATAGACATTAGTCAAGGCTCTAGAAAAACTAAATGGCCTCCCCAAAGTCAACATAGGATTCTGCAGCTCTGCACCCAAATTAACAGGGAAAAAAGAATTCTTAGGGAAAAAGACCAACTTTGCATTATTTTTGAGTGGGGAGAAGACAAGACTCTGAAGCCTCTGTTGAGCCAGGTTATAAATTTCTGCCAACAAAGGAAACCGGGACAGAGATTAGGAAATCTGAGGACTAAGCTCTCTGATCCCTAAGGACGCCCTCAGCAAGAACATGAATATTCTTGGGGGAGTTCAGCTTCCAGAGTAGCATAGGGAAGCCGACATAAGGGTGTATGAAAAGCTTCACAATAAGAAGATGCCAAAACCAGACCACTGTCGCCTACTCACTACCCATCTGGGCAGCACTGGGGCATAGATAACATAACTTCACAATCTGACATGAAGAAAGTAGCCCCAACAAGTGGGGAAAAAGAAACTGGGAGGGAGGAGATAGACAACAGGACAGCAGGAGTTCATTTTTCTAGTTTTCCTGTGGAGTTCAAATGTGTGTGGTTTCAAAACAAAAATCCAGAAAGAAACATGAGGTTGATGCATTTATTCCAAGGAATTAACACGTTAAAAATAAAATTAAACTTGTCCAAGCCAACTCATAAATTCTTTAATCTTTTGAACAAAATGTACAACCCAAAACATCACACTATGGTGGAAATAATTTGGGAAAGGGAGAGGTAGAGGAAGGGAATACATATGGATTGTGGAACAGAGAATGAGTCCAATCCCAAAACAAGTTTCAGCTCTTCTACCTCTTCAGAACAGAAATGGCTGCTAAACAATTTAACACAAAGTGTTACTGGATCACAATACAATGAACAAAAGGCCATTTCAAAAATAAAAGTGACCCAAAAAGCGTATCTGCACCTGGCATTCAGCCATGAATCAGCCTTACCGATTTGTCGTCTTCCAAAAGTGAACCTGCTAGATTTTCTTCCATGTTTATTGAGGCCATTTCCAAACAGGTTTGTGGGTTAGCAGGACCATCTCAAGCAAAGGCAACAGAATAAAGAAGTACGGGGTTGACATGGCACAAGGAAGTAAACAGTAAACAAAAGAGCTACTCACGCTGCATTTCAAACAATGTTAAGGCAGGCCCATCCAAATGGAAGCCTAAGAGATGAACAATCCTTCCTTCATTAGTAGTTTTCCATTTCAGCAGGCTTTCTGGTGTTTCTCCCAGAGATCCATCAGCTGCCCAGGAAATTGGGTAGGAATACAACATAGCAATTGGAGAAGTCAGCTCTGTCTCCCTCCTCCCCCATATTCCAGAAATGGTAGAGTCAAAGCCAAAATACAATCAAAGCACACTATGTGGTGAGCCAGACAGACATTTGATTTTAATGACAATGTAGGAGAAAGTAAATTGGAAAAAAAAATAATAATAACAGAAAATACTTTTGTACAGATATGTATAGAAGTTATGATTGATTTGTCTGGTATCTTATGAAAAAAAAAACGGAAAAGAGGTAAACTTTTTGGCTTCCACGAACATTTACTGTAAGATGTTGACTGCATTTCTTGGTGTAGGTTCCAGATGAGATAGCCAACTAGTCCTGGATCACCTGGGCACCTGATTTCTAGAAGCCAATTTGATTCATCCACAAGTAGCTCTGGATGTGTATTCTTAGTCATGAACACTGGATGCTGTGTGGTCCTGGGTGGCAGCAACTGGAGCTTCTTGTGCAGGTATTTCCTGAGGGACCATATTGCCTCCAACTACTTGCTCCCTTGTAGGGGACCCTGAAGCCAGAGATCTTACCAAATTCAAAGGGTGGTCACTGTCCTCATCTACTTGAGGAATTGCTAGCTGTGTTATGGACACTTTCGGTATTTCTAGCTGTAGTGGGCCCATCTCCAGGGAACTACACTCAGGAGGGTCACCTGGCTCAGACAGAGGAGAACATAACTTCTCTTTTTGAACTCCAGGTGTCCGTGTAACAAATTCAACAAGGTCTGGAAGGCAAGGAGACGGCCCAAGGCCTGCAGGGTTAATTGTTTCCGATTCCAATCGGAGTGAATCTTGTTTCTCTAATTGAGAAGTTTCTTCTACTTCCTCAGGCATCATTCCTCCTGCTAATAGGTCAAGTGCTTGGTGTGTTCCCTCTAGGCTCCCCAAGCCAAGGTCAACATTTTCTATAGGAAGTCCAGTTTTTAAAATGTTAGGAGTGATCCTTCCACTTCTGGGATTAGATGAGTTTTGTTCACCCGCTGCTCCAAAGTTAAGCACCAGGGTTTTGGGAGAATCTAATGGAAACTCAGAAAAGGATGGGATTGGTTCCAAGTCAGTGAGAGTGGAGGGATTACATCCTATAGGTGACATAGAATTTTCTTCACGTACTTTCTGAGACAGGGCAGTTGGGGATCTATGTGCTTGGTCTACCCGAGTATTGCAGAAATCAACACCCATATCCCCCAGGCTCCCCAGGGCAGCAAGCTCTTCTACTTTTAAGTCTGTAACTTCAAAGTCTTCTAAGGCCTTGCTTTCTATTGTCACAGTTAATTCTGAATGGACATCTTGTAGCTCCAGGGCTTCTGTTTCTGGTTTCTCTGGGCTCTCCCAGGTCTCTGACTTCTTATTCTCATCCCAAACAGCCAGCTCATAAATCCTTTTACCTTGAAAGTCTTTTGATCTTTCTCTCTTGAGTTTGAGGCTTCTGTAACTAGTTCTGGAAGCTGATTCTGGAGCTGAATTTTCTAGCCACTCTTCACTACCAGCTGAAACTCCTTGCTCCCGTGCACTATCTGTTAAACACATATCTGATCTGGCTGGGGACTGCAGAAGCAATTCTGGGGCAGAAATTTTCACAGGTACATCTTGTGGGTTCTGGAGTAAAGACCTAGCTTCTGACGGAAATGAGTCTATTTTTGCTTTTGTGGAAGAAAGAGCCTGTGCACTCAAGTCAATCACTATTTTACTTTGAGTTTCACTTCCTGTCATCAATTTCTTGGACTGTTCAGCCCTTTTGTCAGTCATTTGTAACTTGGGCTGTTCTATTTCTCCCTCCCATGCACATCTGTTCCCACGGTTCAAATTAGAATCCTCTATGCTATTGGGCCCAACACGGATACCTGTTCCCTCTCCTACCATCCCCTCAGAAAGCTTTGGTCTCTTTTCTTTTAGTTCAACGTTTGCCTCTACCTCACTTTCCCCACAACCCTTAGATTTGTGGAGCTCTTGGCTTTCCTCTTCCTGGTTACCAGATTCCGTAAGGTGAGTTTCTACCAAATTCTGAGATTCCATGATATGGCAGTGTATATCTGACAGCTGAGGGCCTGGCTCTACACCTGGTGGCCCTGGCTCTCCCAGCTCAAGTTCAATTTTTCCACCTGGAGATATATCCTTATTAGCATCACTCTGGAAGGAGCTACAAGTCCACATGGCCAAAGTGTCTGTCTTTGGGGTAACAGTTTCATAAGGCCTGCTTTGGCACAACCTTGTCAGAGGCTGTAGGAAGCCGTAGCTACCACCTCTGCTCTTTGAGTCTGTGCATTCTACAACTGACCATTTCCCTAGAGACACCAGAGTTTTTGCAATGGGCTTTTCAGGGTTGCTGACTAAAGGAGCAGAGTTCAAACTTCTATCTGGAGGCAACTCCTCTTGGGATGCACTGTTGTTCAAAGTAGAAGTGGAAGGGGTATCTGAACTTTCGACTCTAGAGAGATTGCTGTTTTCCCCATTGGCCAATAGACCACCACTCAGCTTAGTCTCAGGGGCCCCCTTTCCACCACTACTGTAGAATATATCATACAGGTCCTTAGCATTGGCTGTGGCTAAGCATGAATTTCGCTTTTCCAATTTTTTGGCTTGTTCACTGAACACACTTGAGAGGGGAGGTGGAGGACGCACTAACACAGAGAAAAGGGTCTGGTCCCTGTCACTCTCACTCACCCCAGGAGCCGTCTCATCAGAAGGAATGGCAGCTGGCTGTGCTGAGGCCATGATGGCTACTGGCAACACAGGATTCAAAATGTTAGGACCCAGGAAGCCAGGGCTGAGAGTGTGAGATACGGCTGGGTTTGATTTGACCGGTGCCAAGACAGCATTTGCTTGAGCAGGAGATGGGGAAGCTAGATGAGGTATAACTGGGGGCGGCGGAGGTGGTGGTGGAGGGGGTGGTGGAGGAGGTGGTAGCATTTGCTCAGGTATATGGGATGGCTCATTCTTTTCAGCCAGTACCATTTTTTCCTCTGGAGACCCTTTTAGAATCACCTCTTCCCCTCCAAATGCTTTGGAGATGATGTCAGGAGGCAAGAGGAGATCAGCTGAAGACTCTTTAACCACTGGCAGAGGCTTAGCGGTAGTTCCAGAAGACTTGATGGATAGAAAGGTGTTAAGAGGAGCTGGCTTGCTCACTGTGGCTGAACCTGACTTGCGGAGTACTGTGGATGGGATCGGCAGGTTGGGTCGGATCTTAGTCTGGGTTGAAGTTGTCACAACAGGCATCCACGGGCTAGTATGTGCAACAACCGTTTTCCCAGAGAGCTTGATTTTGATGGGCTTTGCCTTCCCAGCCTCAGCCTTGCCATCCTCTTTGTCCTTACTGTTTTCTACAACCTCTTCCTTGGGAATACTTGTGGCCATTGAACTTTTTTCCTCTTCTTTCTCTGGCTTCTTCCAGCTGAATTTCCCGAAAGAGGAAGACGTTGGTGATTCTTTCTTTACCTCTTCCTTTAATTGGAGTTTGATGTTACCCTTCCTTTTACTTTCAGCCTTTTCAGGGGAGTTCCCACCCTCAGAGAGTTGGTCCTCTAGTTCTTCAGAGACTTTGTCATCCTCTTTTACTTCCTTCATGACCTTTGCCTTTTTTTCTTTCTTTTCTTCCTTTGGTTTCTCACTAAGTTTACGCTTTAGCTCACTCTGTCGTCGCCGTTCTGTCTCTAGGACCACAGCCAAGCCAGCTTGGCGGTCCAGATTCCGCCGCTCCTCATACAATGGGTTTTCAACCACATATTTCTGGGAAGAGAAAAGATAAAGGCTCAACAACTGGTCAAAATACAGTAAGAAAGAAAATCTTGGCCCTGTTACTGTTGGAATTCAATTGGTAGAAACCCTTAAAGTAAGAGTTATCTTCTTCAAGGATACAGATGGTTCTACCAGGTCAGCATCTCTTAATAGGACTGAAGAGACCTTCCTAGTAATTACATGGAATTTAAAGTATTAATGAGTTTTTCTGACTCTGAAGTTGTTTGACAAAGTCAAAAGGATTACTGTAGAAAGTGGAAAACTCCACAACTACTACAAAGACCAACCTTGTATTTCTCATTGTGCTGGTGACCCTTCACATGTTGCTCTCCAGAAATTGGATCCCCCAAAAATTCCTCACAGAGCTGGCAGTAATATCCAGTGATGGGAATCAGAAACTCAGAACCTGGAAGAAGAAGTCAAGAAAATAAGTCATTTCCACCCAGGATGTCAGTAAAGGAAATCCCACTTCCCCTTTGCAATAAAAAAGTCAACGGTATACAGGACCTTACCCACTTTCAAGTCAGAAGTAGCATTTAGATGAATCTAAATGGCACAGTCTTTCCAATTTAAAACTTGAAACTCAGGACCTCTAGCCCTTCCCCCTCTTGGGAACATTACCTAGTTAATTCAGGAGTTTCCTGTGCCAGACTCAGTTCTGTTGTTGATGCTCCTCAAACTCCAACTACCACTAAGCATTGTAGGAAATTTAAAAACTATACTCCCAAATAGCTCAGTACCATTTGTATGAGGATCTCTCATGCTGGTATTAAATACTCAGGAATCTACCTTCTATAAATTAGCACTGACTACTTAACGAAGGTAAGAAATTGAGAAGTATAAAGACAAACTTTCTACTTCTCAACCTACCCCCAATAACAACTATTCAAAAATATTTTATAGTTCTCAGGTGAAAAAGCAGTTAAATTACTATACCTTTTATTGTTCTTTTACCTGGATTTCAAATAAATAAGATTTTGGTACATAAGTCAGTGACAAAAAAAGTTATATATACACTAAAAAAAAAATTTTTTTTAAGTAGGCTCCACGCCCAGTATGGGGCTTGAACTCATGACCCCAAGATCAAGAGTTGCACGCTCTGCCGGCTGGGTCAGCGAGGCATCCCTCAGTTATATTTTAAAGTGGGTATGTATATGTTTAACAGTTGTTAGAATTTTGGCCATATGGGTGGAGATCATTTTTGTCGTATAGATCTCTTTATTTCTTCAGGATCTATTTTGCACATAGAAGGCATTCTTACACCTTTGTTAACAAAATGGTTATGTCTCACCCTATGCTGCTTCCTAGCACCTTAGTTCAGGGGACTCTTATTTGGCTAAATGTAAGGAAACTACAAAGGAGGCAGGGGGGATCATACCTTTTGCAGGAACAGTTATCTTGTCAGTTCGCTTTACAGCATCTTGCTTGGCCTCACTCTGGGTCTTTGAAGCCCAAGGTCTGTTGTAGGGATCCAGTGTCTATTTGCAAGAGGCAGAGGCGCTCACACAACAGCACTAAAACTCAATGACCCACTTTTCTCTTTTTCTCCCCCACACCAGGGGGGACCAGAAACCCCCAGCTACCCACCCCCACCCCCTCTGCCAACTGTTTAAACGGAAATCACCTGTGGAAAAGGTAAACACATGTTAGAGCAAGTACTAGCAACGGATAAAATGAAACAAATAATCAGGTACTCAAGGAATCAAAAGAGGCAGAAGCCTCACTTACACTTGTCATGGTGTTTAGTTACAGGCAGGTCCCCTGGACTGAGTCCTGGGGATGGTGTCTCCTTTGTTGGTATCTCTTGGCTCTTCAGATTGGGGCTCCTGCCCATATGAGAATGTTTCATTTTCCAGCTTTGTAATGCAGATGGGGGTGTAGAAGTTTGAGGGGAAGGAGGGCGAGAATGGAAATAATAGCGGGCAAGATACCTACCTGTGTGTGCTTCTTATTGTGCATATGAGTGAAGAAGTCAAACATGGTTCCACAGATGGTGTTGCAGTCTTTGCACCAGTGATTGCCAGCATCATAATACTCATAGGCAGCAACAGGCTCATCAGCCTGCTTAGCAGCTGGCTGGGGGCTCTCGGCAGGCTTGGGGCTCTTAGTATGGGAATTCTCACTGTTTACCTTTGATTCCTAGAGGGAAAACACCTGCACTCAGAAGGAATTCTAGATCTGTCTTCCTCAGAAAAAGCAGGTAGCTTACCGCAATAATCGATACAGGGCCACATGACCATATTTTCAGTGCCTACAGCTATATAAACTGGGGAAAACCTCATGAGAAATTTGTCTACAAGGCTCAAACAGATCTATAGTGCTACCTGATCATGGAGAATACATCATAATGGCAATATATTTACTTATATATCCTAAAATATTTAGAAAAATACTCAAGATTATGGAAACACTGGCTGCCTCCGGAGAGGGGAAGTAGAGAACAAGGATGGACAGGAGTCTTTTTACTATACAGCCTTTGGTAGATGTTGAATGTGTTCCCTATGCAATTAAATACATTAGTTAAATTTAGAAATCATAATGACAACTAAGAAAAAAGAAAAAACAACATGGAACAGGTAATTGACAGGTTAAGCAAATGCAGAAAACACATAATAGTGAACCCACTTATCATAGACACATGCTGGTATGCAAAACTGGAGAGCAGGGCTGGTGTTGTGCATAGATAAAGCAGACAGTCATCTACGTGGGATGACTTAAGAGAATCTGGGTAAAATATTTCAAACTGCCTAAAATACCATCATTAGAATTTAACACCTTTGAGTTAACATGAATCCTCTTTTAAAACATATCAACTCAAAAAAAACCCATTATCAACTCTTCAGACTGAGTTATCAACAATAAATACTTTAATATGAATTCATGTGTCAGCAAGCTGGGAACAAGGTACTTAGGAAGCGAGAATTTTGGTAATGTTGGGGAGGGAGGCATAGAAAACAAATAATTTGGAACAGAGGGAGGGTAAGTATGAATGAGAAGAAAAGATCAGAGAACTGGGCACATGGGCTGGTGGGAAGAGGAAGACAGGCTGGAGAAAGGGAAATTAGAACTTCAAAGATAATCTTTCCCTACTAGAGTCTTGTTCAAAAGTCACTAAAGAAATCATACCCAGCAGATAAGGGATAGGCACATGTATACACGGTTGGCAAGTATTAACTAGCACCATCTTTCTGCAAGATAATCTAGGAATACATATTACACACCTCAAAATTCTTTATACCCTTTGACCTAGCAATTCCACTCCTTGACATTTATCTGAAGTAAATTATTGCGTCAAACAGGAGGCGATTTGACTGGTTAAATAAACGTTGGTATTCGTGTAACAATAAAAAAATAAGGTCATTAAAAATGATATTATAGAAATCTATTAACATGGAAAGATGTTCATGATATACTGAAAAAATCAAGTAACTAAATACATTTGAATAATCAATAAAGATATGTAAATAGGCATAGAATGTCAAGTGTCACCTTATCTGAATAACTTTCTGTAACTACTCTATATCCCTTATCCTGTTTTTTTTAGACACTTGCCATTACCTAACCTGTACTTGTTTATTTATTGTTTATCTTCTCCTATTTCATGAGAGTTAGAACCTTGTCTATACAGTTCCCTATTATACTTCCCCCCCCCCATCTAAAATAGTGCCTGTCACTTTCTTGGAGATCAATAAATATTTGCTTAATGAATTAATAAACAGAAGATTAGTTGGAATAATATATACCAAGATATTAATGATAGTTGCCTATAGGTAGATGAATTGTGGAATTGTGTGTATGTGTGTTTATTTTTATGAAATGAATAGAAAGAGAAAGAAAACCTTAAACCAACTATGCATTTTAAAGAGAGGCAAAGAAAGAAGAAATACCAACCAGGTAGGAAAGAGGTTGTAGACACATTCCTTACTACTGAAATTAATACTGAATTGTAACATATCCATGTTGGCCTCAGAGAACAAGAAGTCTCATTCAAATCAAGGTGATCGGTCATTATGGGGCTACTGCACAAATGGGCCCCAAATAATGTATAAGTCAACTAAGGCCAGAACTTTCAAGCTCTTTTCCCATCAAAGGCCCTGAACTCAATGCCCTGGTATAAAAAGAGTATAGTCCTACCTGACTGAAAAAGAGAACTCTCCCAGGAAGAATGGAAAAATTAGAGCTTGGTTGATAGAGAATACAGAATATCCTCTTTTCTATCTCCCCAACACTAAGTGAGTATCTACTATATAACAGACAAAGTGGATGCCATTGGAAACACAAAGATACATGAGTTCTACTCTTATTCTCAGGGAGTTCTTACTTAGTGGAAGAGATGGGCATGAGAACAGACATGATCTTAATCAAGTTTTGTTTTTTTAAGATTTTATTTATTTATTTGAAAGAGAGAGGAAGAGCACAAGCAGGGGGAGCGGCAGAGGGAGAGGGAGAAGTAGACACCCCGTGGAGCAGGGAGCCCAATGCAGGGGCTCGATCCCAGGGCCCTGGGATCACAACCTGAGCTGAAGGCAGACGCTTAACCAACTGAGCCACCCAGGGGCCCCAAGAGAATCTGTCAATCTTGCACTTACATGAGATTTGAATTTAAAACTGAGTTCACTGAGTTAAGTGCAGAGGAGGCAAAGTATGAAGTATCTACTTTGCTGCTGTGGATCATGGCAGGAAAGAAGAAACGGCCAATAATGAAATTATAATGAGCAAGGGGGAAAAGAAGCATGAAATGAGGCTGAAGACGTAGGCAAGGGAGTACTGCAATCACTGGCTATATGTGGAGAAAGGATTAAGAGTGTAGTCATACAAGCAGGAATTGTAGGTGGCTTGGATGGCAATAAAGATGGTGACATGGATGAAACCGAGGTTTACATCAGAGGGAGAACTGAAAGAATCTGTCATTGATTCAGTATGGAGCAGTTAGGGAGAGGGAAGCACTAAGAAAGGTTTTCAGGTTACTGGCATGAAAATTGTTGGACAGTGGGGCCACTGAGATGGAGAACACTGAAGGCAGGAAAGAGGGAGGATGCGTACATCATTAGTTTAGTTTAGGATGTGTTGACTTTATTTTTTTTTAAAGATTTTATTTATTTATTTGACAGAGAGAGAGAGAGCGCGTGCAAAAGCAAGGGGAGCTGCAGAGGGAGAGGGAGAAGCAGGCTCCCCGCTGAGCAGGGAGCCCAACATGGGGCTCAATCCCAGGACCCTGAGATCATAACCCGAGCCAAAGGCAGACGCTCAAAAGACTGAGCCAACCAGACGCCCCAGGATATGTTGATGTTAAAGTGTCTATGAAACAATGAAGTGGAAATAGTGAGTAAAACTGTTGGACGCTCAAATTTCGACCTCACCAAACTCATCTGAGCTAGAATATAAAACCAGAAGTTGTCAGCATGGTATTTCAGCATAGACCTGGATAAAATGACCTAGGGAGAGAGCAGAATTCTGGAGAACTGGGCTACGACTGAGTCCTGCAGAACTAAAATATTTAAAGATTAGGTATAAGACAACACACAGCAAAGGAGACTAAGTAGCAGCAGCCAGCACACTAGGAGGAAAAGAAATGTGAGAGAAGCCAAGGGAGTAAAGCATTTTTAGGAGACAGTGGTTCCCGGTTTCAAATACTGATCTGAGAACTGAAGTGTATTCACTGGCTATGCAGCATGGCGGTGACCCTGTTGCTAACTGTGAATGCACAAAATGGTATATAGAAGTTACAAGAAGATTAGAAAACCATGCTGGAGTGGGTTAAGGAGGAAAGGCTAGAACAAGAACATAGAAAGCCCTGAATGCTCAGGATTTGGGATTCTACTCTGTGGGCAATGGGAACTACTAAAATTCTGAAGTAGAGTCCCATGATCTGATCTGTGCTTTACAAAAATAACTAATATTTTAAGAACAGGTTGGAAAAGGAAACTAAGGGAATGCTTAGTTAAAAGGCTTCTTTAGGAGTCCATGGAAATAAAAGATATAATAGAAACAGAAAAGCTGAGTTGTTACCTTGCTGTTGGAAGAGGAATTTGAGGATGATGACACTTTTTCTGGGCTCTTAGATTTTTCTGCTTTCCCAGACTTCTCTGTAGTCTCTTTACTATCATTTGAAGACTTTTGGGATTTATCCAAAATGTTAATTCCCAAGATCTGAGCCACTTTGTCCAGTTCAGACTGCTTCTTTTCTGCCTCTTCTGCCTCTTGTCGAAGTTCTGCAATGTCCTTCATAATGTTATCCTGAAGCCGACTCACCTCCACGAGGAGCGGGTCTTTGTGGCCATCTTTCTCCCTTCGTTTCTTGCGTAGCATTTCCCCTGAGTAGTTAAATGTCAAAAGAAAAAAACACAAGAAAAGTAAGTTAAGACAAGTCATGTTTCCATTGTAAGTAGTAATCTCCCAAGAGTTCATGGTGACAAAATCTTTTCCCTTAAAACATTCCTTCCTGGGGTGCCTGGGTGGCTCAGTTGGTTAAACGACTGCCTTCAGCTCAGGTCGATCCCAGGGTCCTGGGATCGAGCCCCGCATCGGGTTTCCCTGCTAAGCGGGAAGCCTGCTTCTCCCTCTCCCACTCCCCCTGCTTGCGTTCCATCTCTCGCTGTGTGTGTCTCTGTCAATTAAATAAATACAATCTTTAAAAAAACAAACAAACAAACATTCCTTCCTAAACGCAAGACTCTCCTTCCACATGGGCTAGTTTAGGTGAAGTTTCTTTTCTTTCTTCTTTTTTTTTAAATTTTTATTCATAAGAGAGAATGAGCATAAGCAGGGGGAGGGGCAAAGGGAGAGGGAGAAGCAGATTCTCCTCTGAGGAGGAAGCCTGACTCAGGGTTCCATCCCAAGACTCCAGGATCATGACCTAAGCCAAAGGCAGACGCTTAACTGACTGAACCACTCAGGCACCCCTAGGTGAAGTTTCTATGGAGGTAAAGGATGACTGATTACATTATCTCTTATATAGGAGTTATTAGCTAAGGATCTACAGGCAGGCTTCAGAACTCCATGAATCCCCAAAATGGTATATACAAGTTTGTATGCATTTGTCCTTATGTTGTTAACTATGAATCCAGGGGCACCTGGGTGACTCAGTTGGATAAGCGCCCGGCTCTTGGTTTTGGTTCAGGTCATGATCTCAGGGTCCTGGGATCAAGCCCTGCATTGAGCTCCGTGCTTAGCTTGGAGTCTGCTTAGGCTTCTCTCTCTCCCTCTGCCCCTCCCCAGCATGCTCTCGCTTTCTCTAAAATAAATAAATCAATCTTTAAAAAAACCCCAAACTATGAATCCAGTGGCAGTCTTCTTCAGAAAACTAAAGTATTATTCAGAAGGCAAAAACCATTCGGTCACATATTTGACTTTATCTGATTTAAGGATCCTTCACCAAAAAAAAAAAAAAAAAAAAAAAAAAAGATCCTTCACTGGTACCTGCATTGAGTGTTAGGTTTTGCCTCAGGTTCACCTAATGTTATCTCCTATTCTAAACTGCAGGTTCTCATGAAATAATCCTCACCGGATTAGTAACTAAATTTCTCATCCCTAAACAGTCTAAACCCAAACAGAAGAAATTGTATCTTCTCCCACTCTGTTCTGCCATGCTATCATCAAGCTATAATATTTAGAAGCCTTGTTATGTTCCTTCCTCAGTGTGTATGTGAATTCCTAAAAGCACAAATGAAGAGATGGAATCAAAGAGACATCATGAACATTTTTTTGTGCCAAAAGGAAGTACTCAAAAAATGATGGGGACATATCAAAGGACACAGAAGTCAACTGAAAGGGGCTTCCACTGGCGAAATCTGGGGCACTTTGGGCATGAAAATGATCAAAAGTAAATTATTAAAACTTGTTGAATGGAGAGTCCATGGGTTCACACCAACATACATGGATCAATGAATGGGAGAAGAGGGATGGGCAGGAAGCTCTTCATCACAGGAGAAAGCCAACTAATAAAAGTAGAAGGAATGATGAAATTAGAAAATCACTATTTAACATCCATCACAATAACTGATTCAGGCAAGAATCACCAATGAATGCTAAAACTAGTCAGAGGAAATTTGAGGAGTAACTGAATATTTATTCCTATAAATATCTCTCCTATAAAGTTACTTACTAATTATAAAGGATAAAATAATAACTTTCCAGTGAAGAAACCCTTGAAGACACCACCTTAACCAAATGATCAAAGTTGACATCACCAGTAATGGGACTGAAATCAACACCTGATATGAACTCAGCATCACTTCTGTGATGTTCCTGTCAAAAATGCATAACCTAAATTTAACTGTGAGGAAACACCACACAAACCAAAATTAAAGGACATTCTACAAATATGTGACTTCTTTTCTTCTAAAATGTCAACGTCATGAAACAAAGATTCAGGAACTATTACAGAAAAAGGAGAGTAAAAGAACATGACAACTGAATGCAATGCATAATCTTGCATTTTAGGGCATTAATAGGACAACCAGTGAAATAGAAATTAGATCAGTAGACTAGTATTACATTATGGTTAATTTCTTAATTTTGATAAGTGTACAATGGTTATGCAAGTGAATTCTTTATTGTTAGGAGTATGTTCACTTCATCTTCACAATGAAGTATTTAGGAGTAAAGGAGGATCATATCTAAAACTTACTCTTGAAGAATTCAGGAAAAATCACACACGTACACACACACCCCCCCACACACACACAAAGATTGAGAGGGAAAAAAAGATAGAGCAAACATGGTAAAATGCTAATAATCATAGAGAATACCTGAGAATTCTTTACACTATTACTGTAATTTTTTATTGCAACTTTTCTCTAAGTCCAATTAAGTCAAAATTTTTTTAAAAAGTAAGGCTTCAGAAGTCACTGAACCTGTCTGAGAGTCCTCACAGCTCTCCTTGAGTAGGTCTCCTACTCAAGTTACTACAAAAAGGCAGTCATGCACAGGAGTGTCTGATACCTTGTTGTTTATGAAGCCGCTCCAATTCCGTCCTGAGGTAGTACATCTTCTTCTGGCGAGCTTCCCGGTCACTCTTTAGCTTTTCCCTCTCTTCAATAACCTGCAAAGTACAACATCCTTCAGCCTCCAACATCCTCCTTTTTCTTTTTTTTTTTTCCAAAGTCTAAGAAAGAAGATTTAATCTAGTAATGATTTTTTTAAATTTTATTATGTTAATCACCATACATTACATCATTAGTTTCTGATATATAACAAACATATATACATTACATCATTAGTTTTTGATATATAACAAAGTGTATAACACCCAGTGCTCCATTCAATATGTGCCCTCTTTAATACCCATCACCAAGCTAACCCATCCCCCCCTCCCCTCTAGAACCCTCAGTTTGTTTCTCAGAGTCCATGGTCTCTCATGGTTGTCTCCCCCTCCGATTCCCCCCTTTTATTTTTCCCTTCCTACTATCTTCTTTTTTTTTAACATATAATGTATTATTTACAGGTCCGTGATTCATCAGTACAGGTCTGTGATTCATCAGTTTTACACAATTCACAGTGCTCACCATAGCACATCCTCACTTTTCTATTGCTCTCTTCCATAAGCCTTCATGCTAGATGATATCAGAATCCAAGGATCCAAATGTCTGCACACATAAGTTCTGACTTTATATCAAAGGTGATATTTCATTCTGACCCAAATTCCAGAATAAAATTATCCTTATCAGAGCTACATTGCCCCAAAAGTATTATTTTTATGCAGAAAGCACTATACTATTTTTTTCTTGGTGGGGGGGGGTAGCAGGGGCAGATGGAGAGGGAGAGAATCTCAAGCAGGCTCCACACCCAGCGTGGATCCCAACGTGGGGCTCAATCCCACTACCCTGAGACCATGACCTGGGCTGAAATCAAGAGTCAGACGTTCAACCGGCTGAGCCACCCAGCCGCCCCAGGAAGCACTATGCTATTAATGTTAACCTAAAGTTACTGACAGCAACTATTAGACAGTGGTTCTGAGCTCAAAGGGAACCATCAAGAAAGGAACTAATAAGTGTTACAGGGGATACACTGTGTTAGTTGCATTACATACATCATCTTATTTAATCCTCATGACATTATCTCTGTTTTATAGTAAGAAAACTGAGGTTGCGAAAGATCAAGTAACATACCCAAGGTCATATAGGAAGAAAATTTTTTTTTTTTTTTAAAGATTTTATTTATTTATTTGAGAGAGAGAGAATGAGAGACAGAGAGCACGAGCGGGAAGAGGGTCAGAGGGAGAAGCAGACCCCCCGCTGAGCAGGGAGCCCGATGCGGGACTCGATCCCGGGACTCCAGGATCATGACCTGAGCCGAAGGCAGTCGCCCAACCAACTGAGCCACCCAGGCGCCCCATATAGGAAGAAAATTTAAAATCCAGGGCACCTGGGTGGCTCAGCTGGCTAAGTGTCTGCCTTCAGCTCAGGTCATGATCCCAGGGTCTTGGGATCGAGTCCCACATCGGGCTCCCTGCTCAGCGGGAGTCTGCTTCTCCCTCTCCCTCTGCCCCTCCTCCCCGCTCGTGCTCTCTCTCAAATAAATAAATCTTTTTTTTTTTTAATTTAAAATCCAGGTATATAAATCAAATCAAATCAAATCAAGTAAAATCAAATCCAGGTACATATAGCCAAAAGCCCACAGTGTTTCAACTGTATTACTACTACTCGATGGAAAAAACAAATACAGCTTGTCTATAATGGACTAGTGTGGAAAACCTGTGTATTAGTGCTAGGTTCTTGAAGAAGAAGTAAAGGGAAAGCATTCAGTCTACAAACAGTGTCTGTGCAGTCTCGGGTTTTGTCTGTATTGAACCTATCCCCCTCCTTCTGGAGTTCAGAGTATCTAAGTACAATGAAAAATTAAGAAGAAGTAATTTCTGTCTTCTCAAGAATTAGCTAAATTTCCTTTAAATCGGAAAAAAAATGATTGGCCCTCCATTTTTTCCCTTTTTTTCTCCTCAGGTTTTCATTATTGTATTAGCAAACCAAATTTATACATTACATTTTTATGTTCCTAAACAAAGTGAGTTATAGTTACTAAGGACCTTTAAAATTAAGAGAACGCATTAATTTTTCCATTTGAATTTCTGCTATTCTGTATTCCTCATCCCTATTTTTTACCTGTTTTAAAACATCTAGAATTATTACATCTTTACCCCAGCCACTGCTCCCTTCCTATACCAGAGAACACAATGAACTTTCTAGTATAAAAACTTTTTTTAAAGTGTCATAAAAAAAGTATTGTTACTCCAGGACTCTAAAACAAACCAGAACAAGCAAAGCTTATTTCTTGGGTTTAATTACCAAGCAACAACCAGGTATTAGCTTTTTTTTTTTTTTTTTTTTTTTTTAAAGATTTTTTATTTATTTATTTGAGAGAGAATGAGAGACAGAGAGCACGAGAGGGAAGAGGGTCAGAGGGAGAAGCAGACCCCCTGCTGAGCAGGGAGCCCGACGCGGGACTCGATCCCGGGACTCCAGGATCACGACCTGAGCTGAAGGCAGTCGCTTAACCAACTGAGCCACCCAGGCGCCCTAGGTATTAGCTTTTAACCCTCATAATCACTATAGGAAAAGGATCCAAAACTCACTAAGATGAAAACAGGTTTACTGATTCTCCTTCACCCAATCCAATTTTGGTTCCTCATTCCCTGATGAGGTCATATTTGAAAACTTTAAGGCTCTCAAGTCCTACCCATAGTGTTCTAAGCCCAGTAATTCTGATAGAGACACTTTATATTTTTTTTAAAGATTCTATTTTTTTGACAGAGAGAGAGACAGTGAGAGAGAGAGAGCACAAGCAGGGGGAGTGGGAGAGGGAGAAGCAGGCTTCATGGAGCAGGGAGCCCGATGTGAGGCTCGATCCCAGGACCCTGGGATCATGACCTGAGCCGAAGGCAGACGCTTAACGACGGAGCCACCCAGGCGTCCCCTGATAGAGACACTTTAAAAAGAAAAAAGAAGTCAAGAACTCACAGTGGGACCTAGGGCCAGAATTTAGTTTAGTCCTAATGAGAAAACATGAGAAAAACAGAGGGGGTATATACATTACTTAGAGCGAGGACAGCAGCCTCCAAAAACTTAAAAGTAAAAGGACCTTACTCCCTCTAAAAGACAAATACCAATTTATGTTAAAATAGGAAGGCTCAGGTACAGGATGCCCAAAGCTAGTGTTTACCTTCTGCTTCTGGGAAGCACGGTTCTTCTCGTCAGAGATCTTCTCCGGATTGTATCTTATGAGTGATGGGATGGACACCTGGACAGGCACTTGAGCAGTAGGAATTGAGCTTAGCACTGACTCCTCCTGTTTGGGCTCATCAGGAGTCACAGTGGGTATCACACGGAGATTGGGACGGCTACGAGTAGCTTGTTTGGTAACGGGTATTACCCTGTGTGGTTCAGGTAGAGAGTGGTTGGATGGTTGAGAGGCGGGGTACATGGGCCACCTTGAGGCTGCATATGCCATGTAATGCCTGTAGGCATCAAAGGAAGCAGAGGGAATGGCAGGTCCCTGGTAGTTTGGAGGTATCCGAGCTGCAGCAAACTGAGAGGCCCTTGGCATATGAAACTGAGATAATGAAGCAGGATGTGGAAGTCTAATTGGGGCAGACGGGGCTGACGGTAACATGCATCTGACAGCCACAGATGACTGAAAACCACTGCCAACTACCTCTGACCCTGCAACATGACCCACTGAATGGTCAGACTTTAGGAATGGGGGGCTGTTTTTTGTGAGCAGGTAAGGATCTACAGGGGAGACTGGATGTGGATGGGACACCTCTGGGGAGTGGGTATTGCTATGGTGTGCCTCCCTGCTCTCCAGTCTGTGAGGATCTGAGGAGTGCCGATCAGCTGAGAAATGGTGGTCAACTGAGGAACAGCGGTCTGCTGAAAAGTGCCGGTCAACCGATGAACGGCGGTCAGCAGAGGAACGTGACGGTTTCTTGCCATGAAGTCGTTCCTGGGTGCGGGCGGCCAGTTTACTGATCTCTGCTACCCCGATATCCAGCCCTATGGTCTTGAGCAAGTCATGAATCTTGGCATATTCTGGATTCGTCTCTTCTATTGATTCTAGTTTTACAGCTGGAGCTGAAGAGGGCAGGGAGCTTGCCTTCTGTCTCAAGACTTCACTCGCAGAGCCCCCAAGGGGCTTTGGTGGAGATTCTGCCTTTAAATCCTCTTCTTCATCCCCATAGAGAAATTTCTCCTCATCCTCAATGTCAGGGAAACTACGGCGCCTTTTTTCCTGTGTACTGGTGGAGTCTGCCAACATGCTCAAAATGCGGGAAAAACCACTGCCATCCTGGCTAGCCCTCTCATGAGGGAGCAAGAAGTCTGTGTGTCGCTCAGGCCCCTCAGCCTTCATATTCAGTTTCTCCTTGTGGCAGAGAAAACTTCCAAACTTCTCTCTGAGAGGACTGTTGTCTTTGGGCATCCCAGGGAGAGGACCCCATTGGTAGAGGCTGCCCTGAGGTTCCTTCAGGGTAGTCTCTACCATAGTTCCCTTGTTTTCAATCTCTGAGGCAAAAGCAGCAATAGCACCACTTAGTGGAAGAGATGGGTGACCAGAGTAGACAGGGTGATCCTGGCTGGAGCTGGTACTGCTGGAAAAACTATCAAGCTGCAAAGACAAGCACAAGTGATTTAGCCTCTATGCAGAATCTCAGAAAACTAGTAATTGAGATAAATACTTAAATACTTGGTTCTTCTTGAATTAATAGGGGAATGATAAGTATGAATGAAAGGGAGGTACAGTATCCTTAGGCAGGGTCAAGATTTGGGTCTCCATCTCTCCAGATGCTTCTGCTGAAGCAAGGGGAAACACGAAATAAGGCAGACTGGCATGAATCCTCACTTTTGCCCATTTGTTGTAGTCCTTACCAAGGAATATGAATTCAAAAGGACTTTAGAGATGCTCTAGCTTTTCCATGGGTCCCTCGAAGGAGGAAAAAAAGACATAAAAGTGGAGCTGCTTTGGTTCAAGTGGGATTAGGAAACTGTGAAACCCTAACTGATCAGCCTCCCTTTGCTTCTTTATGTGCCCTTAGATACTTCTTCAGAAACCTTGGACTCCTAAGAGAATAGCTAAAAACTAGTGCTCATGCCTGATCATCTTTTCACAGATGAGGGAAAAATAACAAGGCCCAGAATGGTGGGGTGACTTGCCTAAAAATCGCACAGCAAGGGGGTGGCAGTGGGACCGGAATCAGAATCACCTGATTTCTGGTCTAGTGACCTACCACTCATGAATCTTGTCTTCTCTCTAAAGAGAAATGAGAAAAATTCAGATCATCTCCTCTCTTTGCCCTTTAAGCTTAATTTCCAAGATATCCACATTCAAAGATTCCTACAGGGCTACCCAATTTAGAGAAAAAACTTACAATAAATACTCAAAAGTGTTTATTTAGAAAGCCTAATATATGACAATAGAAGCCCTCTACTTCGAGGGCTTCGAAGTATGATTGCACTGTAAGGCCTACAGTTTCCTTTGGAGAATCCTGGAAGATAGAGCTCATAGGCATAACAAGGTTGGTCCAGGATATATTACAAAGATACCGTTAGGGACACACACCCCCAGAAAAGTAACCAAGTTTCAAGATATTAGAGGGACTAGCAAGAGATCCTAGAAATGAAGCAGAGACCTGAATGGAAGGCTCCATGTCCACCTCAATCCGTTTCTTCAGAATTGACTTCTTGGGCATCACAGATACTTCCTCAGGCCGATGTAAAGAATATCCTGGCTCCGATGCTGTTAGGACACCCGACAGTCCAGGAATGGGACAGCTAGTGTCACCACCATCAACTCCAACCAGCTCCTGACTCAAGCTCCTACTTCGTTCCTCCTCTTCCTCTCGTTTTCGCCTGGCAAGGTCCAGCTCTCGAAACTCAGGGTCTAGAAACCTAGGGCTTGGGCTTCGTCTACGCTGTCGATAGTTGCGGGTCCCTGATGTAAAACCTGAGTGATCACCTCCCATGCTGTGTATCTTCTCTGTGTCATCGTAACGGGGCCGTTTGGCCTCCCGACTCCTTTCCTCGGGTCGTATGGAGTAGGAACCTTTGAGTTTATCTCTATTCCTTTCTGTTCCCCGCAACAGCTCATCATGACAACTGATATGGGGACTATAATCAGAACGATGCAGGAAAGTTTCTCTTGTCCGGTAGTCCTCATCAAGTTGTCCTAAGAACGGACTAAGAGGTCCCTCCTCCCGGGAAATATATCGTTCAAGACCTCGAGAGCATTGGGAACTTCGAGTGAAGACAGAATCATCAGTCAGGTCATCCCTGAGGGAAGAGACAAGCATCACTGAATACAATGGACTTAGAAACAGCAAGACCAGACAAGACTAAGAGCCTGACATTCAGCCAAGGGGCTACAAAATACTTAAGACAAAACACAATCATGAAGTCCAAGAACAAACCTATAGAACATTTCTTTTCCCTTTCTCCAGGGCACAAGCAGCTTCAGCCTCTAACCAAGGAGAGATATTACTAGTCTGTCTAGACAGAGCTCTTAGGCTAATCTCTTTGACTAGACTTTGGAGATGCAGAATATCACACTAGGGTTTGGGAGATGTGAAAATACCACTACCAGACTACAAAAGGCCCTGGATTGAACAACTCCACACTAGCTTAAATTCTAGCTCTTTGCTACCAAAAGTGTGATCTGAATCAGCAGCATCTGTATTACCTAGGAACTTTTTAGAAATGTGGATTCTCAGGCTCCATACAGGCCTCCTGAATCAGAACCTGCATTTTAACAGGATCTCCAGGTGATAGGTATGCACTTTAAAATTTGAGAAACACCAGGCCAGATCAATGATTTTCAAGCTATGTTCTTCTTTTTTTTTTAAACCTAAACTCCTTTTTTTTTTTTTAAGATTTTATTTATTTGACAGAGAGAGAGATTACAAGCAGGGGGAACATAAGGGAGAGAGAGAAGCAGGCTCCCGCTGAGGAGAGAGACCGACGTGGGGCTTGATCCCAGGACCCTGGGATCATGACCTGAGCCGAAGGCAGATGCTTAACCGACTGAGCCACCCAGGCGCCCTCAAGCTATGTTCTACAGAGATTCTGAAGTCTGCTCAGGAGCTGCCTAAAAGAAAGACATGCTAAGAAAGCAGAGCCTGGCAGCACCTGGGTGGCTCAGTCAGTTAAGCATCTGACTTCAGCTCAGGGTCTTGGGATGGAGCCCCACGTTGGGCTCCACGCTCAGTGGGGAGTCTGCTTCTCACCCTTGGCCTCTTCCCCTCCCCTTGCTCATGCTCTCTAATAAATAAATAAAATCTTTAAAAAAAAGAAAAGAAAAAAAAGCAGAGCCTGCACGGCTCTGGGCCTTCCACCTCACCAAAACTGTACTAGCTCCAATTTTATCTGTTTATGAGATGAAGTTCTATATATCATTTGGAAAAGAAGTGTTTCACTGTGGGGGAAGTTTTTTTAAACTACTGAGCTACCTTACTGGCATTTTCTCACAAGTTTTAGAAGGTTCTCCAATGCTTTGTTTTGCTAGTTCACATATTAAAAACCACAAAATTCCTTCCACAGCCTATTTAATTCCCTTTTTCTACTTTGCTTGGATATCCACAAGCATCTGCTAATCCTGGGTGTGGGAAAAAGTATGTGGCGGTTTGGCTCACTATATATTTTCATTTCATAGAAATAAAACGATCTTGGACCTTTGTGGCGTGAAGATAAAAATATAGGCTGGGACACTTGTCCTTTTTCAGTTCAGAGCTCTATACCACACACAGTAGTCCTAATCTTTTTGGGTACTGTGTTCACAGAGCTTCTACTGCCCAAAAAGAAAATTTCTGATTTAATCACAGATAGAAATAAAGATCCTACAGCACTTTGAGCATACAACTTTTAAATAATCTGAATGAAAAATTTACAGGTTACTCACATTCCACTCACACTGGTGTTTGCTACAGTTTCTAGTACCTACCTCTATTTTTTGAAAGTTTCTAAGAAATAACTTTTCTTTCATTTTGTTTGTTTTTTAGTTGCTTTCTCTGGGACTGAGTTAGCAGAACATCGAAGAGTTGCCTTTTCTTATTCACCAGTCCTGCCTTTGTTCAAAGTTTTAGACCTGGATAACAGCTATAAATAACTTTATGAAAGACTTTTATTACAGATAAACTTTATCACCTCTGCTAAAAGAATGCCACCCATGGGAATCCAGGTTCCTATAACTCACCTCTTCCCCAAGAGTCTGGGGAATTTTGAGGTTTCAATATAATATAAAATAGGAAAAAAATGGGATTGAAGCAAAGATGATCTCTGAAATCAAACATAACTAGAGTAAAACATTTTACTCTATAGGTCTGTCAGCCATGAACATACCTATTTCCAGGGAGGAATGTCCATGAGTTGCTCCATTGCTATACTACCATCTACCATAAAAAACTCTCTGATTGTATTAGTGTAGGGGGGAAAAAACACAGGTTCCACAGGTAATGGCAAATTCATCCATACTTCCATGTTCAGCTCCACACTAAAACTATTACATATTACCACCAAATGACATACCAGCTCAAAATCTAATCCAGCCCTGAATATCAAGAAGTCAGAAATAATGAAATGTGTCCCAGAGAGTCTCGGTCAAGACTTGTAATCTCCAGCAAAAGGAGGCAAAAAAACAATGAAAAAAGGCACATTAACAGTTAAAACAATGAGCTATCATGTAAACACAGCCAGAAATTAAGTTGCTTATTAGAAACTCATGTCCTCTTTTCCCAGATCTCCCAAAGGATAAGAGAAAGAACTGGCTGCAGTAAAAGTAAACCCTAAAAAGGTCCCCATACCCTGTAGCTCAGAACAGTCCAGGGACACACTCTGAAAGCTTTAGTTAAATCCAACTCTTTTCTAAAATAAGGTCTATCTATTTAAAAAATTGACTGTTGGATGTAGGTGATGAGTACACGGGGGCTCTCTGTACTATTCTACTTTTTTTTTTAAGATTTAATTAGCTTTATTAAGCTATTCATGAATTGGGCAGCATCTCATCTAGCAAGTAGAGGGGAGCTCCCTCTCTGTACTTTGTATTTATGAATTGCATTAAATAAGTTAAAAAAACATATCATATATATCCACATAAAAGTTTACACACCAATTGTTCATAGTAGCATTATCCACAATAGCCAAATAGTGGAAACAACCCAAATTTATCATCCATTCATCACTGATAAATGGATAAACAAAACACATACAATGAAATATTACTGGCAGTAAAAAGGAATGAAGTACTATTATATGCTACATCATGAGTGAGTCCTGAAAAACATCATGCTAAGTGAAAGATGCTAGTCACATACAGAATGTCCAGAATAGGCAAATCTATTAGGGACAGAAAGTAGATTAGTGATAAGCTATGGCAGGTGGTGGGGTTAACTAATAAACAGCTAAGAGTACAAGTAATAAAACTGTTCTAAAATTGATCATAGTAGTGGATTCACAACTCTGAGAATATACTAAAAGTCACTGACCTGTATACTTTAAATGGGTGAATTTTATGGTATGTGAATTATGGCTCAATAAAGCTGTTAAAAAATGTATATGATAGGGGCGCCTGGGTGGCGCAGTCGGTTAAGCGTCTGCCTTCGGCTCAGGTCATGATCTCAGGGTCCTGGGATCGAGCCCCGCATTGGGCTCCCTGCTCTGTGGGAAGCCTGCTTCTCCCTCTCCCACTCCCCCTGCTTGTGTTCCCTCTCTCGCTGTGTCTCTCTGTCAAATAAATAAATAAAATCTTTAAAAAAAAAAAAAAGTATATGATAAAAAAAAGAAAAGAAAAGAGAAGAAAAAAAGATCCTCCAGAGCCCAAACATCCCATTCTTTTCCTCTGCTGCTTCCCCAAAATGCTGGAAGAAAACTGTGTGCTTCTGTCTTTTCCCTAAGGCAAATCGGAGGGAAAAAATCTTGCTCTTTCAACCTATGTCAGGGCAAGGAAGAGTTAAGAATTCCATGAATGAAACATACAATGTGCAGAGTACTGTTAATAGGGGAAACTGACCTCACATCCACAAATCTTCAGAAGCTGTCTTCATTCAACCTCTTCATGTTCCCTTTCCAGAATAAGTTAACATTAATACACACAGAGCTGCCAAGGTGAGAACATGGACAACTCTGGCAATTTGGCTGTAATCCAAACTGGATATAAAATTTAATATATTCAATAAGGGAAGAGAAAGAACACCAGGGTCCCAGGAAAACATTTATTTATTTATTTTTAAAGATTTTATTTTTAAGTAATATCTATACCCAACATGGGGCTCAAACTTACCACCTCAAGAATAAGAGTCGAATGCCCTACTGACTGAGCCAGCCAGGTGTGCCCAGGAAAAAAATGTAAAAACCTACATAGAAAGGACAAAAATGCCTGGACCTGGAAATGGTCCAGCTGAAAACTGGACACGCTATCAGGAGACATCCTGAGAACGCCAATGGTTCTATGACCACGTTTTAGTAGACAGTAATTATCTACACAAACCATATTGAGCAAAAGTACAGGGAACAAAAATCTATATAATGGACTAGTACCTCCTTCTATTTTTCTTCCTTAAGTAATCTCTACATCCAACATGGGGCTCAAACTCATAACACTGAGATCAAGAGATGCATGCTCTACCGACTGCACCAGCCATGCGCCTCACCGGTAGCTTGTCTCTCTGAAACACTTAATTCTGGAAAGAAAACTACTGTCCCAAACTCCCTAAAAGGAAAATTTTAATTTTTACAACTTAAAAAAAGACAATTAGCTCTCTGAAGCACACGTGCATAACAAAGCTTATGGAAAGGGGAGGTGACAGCCTAGACTTAACAAGAGGAAATGCTAAAGTTACCTCAAAACCTTAACAAGGAAGGAAGAGAGTCACACCATGCACCACCTACTCAACCATCTCCCAAAATAGAAGCAGCCAGAAGGGCAAGGGCTTTTGCCTCAATTAAGGGATATAGCCACATACCTTGAAGCCATATCTTCAGAAGCTTATGTTGTATGACATAGAACTGTCCTGCCTTGCTTTGCCACATCAAATTGCCACTGCAGCTTTGAAGTAAATATTACCAAAGGGTAGCACTGGTCTTCAGACTTCCTGTCCAGCTGTCCCCCACCTGTCTGCCGATGCTCAGAGTACCACCGCATGGACAGCCTCAGTTTGTTAAGAGCATCACATTGATTTGTTGCTACTGCTAATCATTTATTAAAACTCCCAGTATGCTGGGCAGAGACCGTAACAGACATGGATCCCAGCTCTCAGAAAGAGTGCTTTCCCTGTACTCCCATTCTTATTTACTTTGGTGAGGTGAGACACACCTAATGTGATTTCTTCCCATATATAGTTAAGTTCCTAACACCTGGGACCTATATTTAACACTCTGTGGAGCGTATTTGTCCTTCCTCAGCACTCCAACAATTGTAAAGTAGTAACTGAAATTAAACATTTTTAAAGAGCTTTAACTTTCTATTAATGCTTATATATTTAATATAAATACATATATTAGACACGAATTTATCTAAGCCCTTTCTGAACCTCTATTTCAACCTGATCAAGCTGAAAAATAACACCACTAAAACAAGATTTCCTATTTTGTCCAGAACTTTCCTTTGTAGGAAGGATCCTAGTTCCAGTATTTTAGAATCCTTATCATCTCAACTGTTTTTAATCTGGGGAACTCTGTTTATGTCCCTTCAGCTTTCCAGGTGGACCAGGATGACATTCTAAAGTCTTTTCTTCTACATAATTCTTTCAGCAACAGAGTCTGTATCAATATACTCTCCCCACTAGAAAGCCTTTTCCAATGTTATACCTTGTACTGGACAGAGGGCATAACTTCAGTGCTGGCACCACTCTTTCAAATACATTATTCAGAAAAGAGCAACTTTTCTACCTTCAAGCACTATTATAGTGTGCCCTGCCTCAAATGAAGCCTACCTGTCCACGTCCTCCAGATTATCCACTGGTGACCCCAGTCGATCACTAAGCCGCCGCCGTTCTGGTATGCCAACACAGAAATGGTCATTACCAACAGTGATCCTTAAGCTCTGTTCCAAAGAAGAGTCAGAACGCAGACCAGGAGAGCGCCTCTACAAAAGTAAAAGATAATGTTAATAGTCTATAGGGTGAAGACAGCCCAAAAATGTACTCCTCCTTAGTTATAAAGTTGTCACCCAACAAGGAGAGAAATGGCTATGGTAAGCTACTACCCCCCAAATAAAGCACATTTAAAAAGTCATCTTCTTAGATGAAAGACCATACTTCCAACCCTCCCCACCAGAGACCTTTTAGTCTTTCATTTCCTAGTACTGGGCATGGGACGAGAAGAGTAAACTGAGTCTGTTCTCAGAATGTATACATTTCTAGTGAAGCAAGCAAGCAATCAAAAAATGGGTTTTTTTTTTAAGTACTTCTGATAGCAGTAAGTGCTATAAAATCATTAAAACATGATAACATGGAAGAGATTAAGGAAAAGGAGCTACTTCAGATAGAATGGTTAAAGAAGGCTTTTCTGAGGTGATACTATTTAACCTGACACTTAAATGATGAGATGTCAGCCTTGCAAACAGATGGAAGGATGTTTCAGGCAAAAAGAACAAGCTCTGTAATGAGCTTAGCATGTTTTGGGTAACAGAAAGGCAGCCAGTGTGACTGCAGCAAAGTGACAGAAGACAGGCAGAAGCCAGTTAGGAAATTTGGATTTTATTCTTAGTGTAGTAAGAAGCCACAGGAAGATTTCCAGCACAACAGTGATATGATCTGACTACGTTCTTCCTCCAGATGCTTGCATTGCTCATACTCTCATCTCCTTCAGGTCTTTAGTAAAAGTCACCTTCCCAGGCCATCCCTGGCTAACCCTATTAAAAAGTATTAACTCCTTTCTCTGTTTTTGTTTGTTCTTAGTACTTAATTCTATTTAACATGTCAAAATAATTTACTTCTCTATCTTACTTATTATCTGACTCCCTCTCGCAGAATATAAGCTCTACGAGGGCAGGGGTTTTTGACTGTTCATGTTGTATCCCCAGTGCCCAGAACAGAGCCTAATACATGCTAGACGTTTAATAAATACTTCTCAAATGTATAAAATGAAGATTTAAAAAAATTATCTTGATTGCTGGGTACAGAATAAACTGGGTGGTAACAAGAGTGTAAAGGATCCTAACAGACAGGAAGTAATAGGACTTAGACTAGGGAGATGGTAGGAGGACAGTTTGGGGATGTATCCTGGAGGTAGAGCTGACAAGTTGGATGAAGTGACTGACAGCCTGGACTTGGGAAAAGGGAGATGATCACTGTTTCTGGCTGAGCAATGGGTGATGTCATTTACTGAGACAGAAAAGCCTGGAGCACTGGAGAAAAGGGAGGTTATGGAAACTAGTATTCAACTTTCTTTGCTTCCTCTGTAGAAGTGCTTGCTTCTTCAGGCTATAGCTGCTCAGCTATGAAAATCTTACAACATAGTGACAAGTCAATTCACCTATGACCAGAGTACGTAGAGTACTCTCACTCCAATACTTTTAGAAAGCCACCCCACCCATCCCACCTGAGAAAACAGAAACTTTATCATGGGGTTTAAAAAAAAAAATTGGTGAACTGAAAATAAAAACCAATTCCAAAACACCAGCGCCAGGCCAGAGGTGGTTACTGTGAAAGGTCAATATTACATCTAAAATTTTTTTTTTTAAGATTTTATTTTGGGGGGGCACCTGGATGGCTCAGTTGGTAGAGCATGTGACTCTTGATCTCAGTCATGAATTCAAGCACCACAGTGGGCATGGAGCCTACTTCAAAAAAGGGAAGGAAGGAAGGATGGAGGGAAGTGAGGATGGAAGGAAGGAAGGAAGGAAGGAAGGATGGAAGGCAGGCAGACAGGCAGACAGACACACAGAAACACAGAAAGAAAGATTTTGTTTTAAATAATCTCTCCACCCAACCTGGGGCTTGAACTCAAAACCCTGAGATCAAGAGTCGCACCCTCTACCAACTGAGCCAGCCAGGCACCTCTAAACTAAACTTCTTAACCTCATGTTCTGTCCCTTCAGCAGGGAAACAAAACCGTTAAAATCACGCGTGCCAGGAACCAGGTAGATATGGACTGAATCACAGCTACACCACTTCTTAGCTATGTGACATTAAGTTGCTCAAACCTCTCTTAGCTATGTGACATTAAGTTGCTCAAACCTCTCTGGATACCTCAGCTATTCAATAAGGAACAATTTTCACTGCCTCTCCTCAAAAGGTTGTGAGTGTTCAAAGAGAATGTGTGAAGTGAAGGGCTAGGCATAATCCTGCCACATAACTCAGTAAGTGGTGGCAGTTATTACAATGACTGGATACGCACAGCTCATTTCGGAGAAGCAGCTCCTATTTGCTAACAGTTTACACTCAAGGTGTCTACACTGATGGGGGTTTAGGCAACCCTAACTGGCCACAAAGACATTTCAGCTTCTTTTCTAAGATCCGAGGGGCAGCTCAGGTCTAAGGGGATACCAAACCACGGAACTCTGAGGCAACATCGACTACTGAACAAGTACCAGGCACACGGTTTGGAGGGCATTCCCCTCGCCCTGGCAAACTTTTCCGCATCTCACCCAGAGTGAGAGAAACAGCCTATTCCTGAAATGGTGCACTGCCTCCCGACCAGGCGCCCGTACGGGTCCCGAGTCCGTTATTGTGCAAAAGAGGATCCCGGGGCTGACAGGGAACCTCCAGGTTCGGGCGCCGCTGAGGGAGCCCGTGGGGGGTGGAGGGCCCTCGATCCTGGGACTCTGGCCTGGAGGCCTCGGGGCGCCCGTGCTGCGGGAGTTTCTGGAAGCGGGAAGCCCGGGTGAGGGGGCTAGGGTATAGAGGGAGTCCCGGTCGAGGGGTGGGATTACCCGGCTGCCGCTGTCGCCTGGATGGTCTCCGCGGCCGTCCCGGGCGAAGTCGGCGCGGGACTCCCCTCGGCTGCTGCCTCGGAAACCGGCCGGGCCCGGCGGGAAGAGTCGTCGGCCCCGCGGCGGCGACGGGGAGCCACGACGGGCCCGCGGCGGGGAGGGGGAAACGCGACGACCCCGCGGCGGGGACGGTGAGGCCCGGCGGCCGCGGGGCGGGGACGGGGAGCCGCGGCGACCCCGCGGCGAGGACGGCGAGGCCCGGCGGCCGCGGTGCCCTGAGGGCGAGCGGGGCCGGCGAGCGGGGTTCCGCGACGAGGAGGAGCCGGAGGGCGGCGGCGAGGTGCGGCGAGCCGGGCCTGAGGAGGAGCCGGAGCTGCGGCCGGTTCGCGGGCCGCCCCCGCCGCTCTCTTTAGGCCGGTGCGAAGAGACGGAGGAGCGGGCGCCGCTGCGGTACATGGCTCTGGCAGCAGCGGCCACGGCGGCAGCTCCGACCCGGCGGCGCCCTGGACGCGGGGCCCCAGCGCGCCGCTGCAGCTGCAGTCTCGGCCGCCACGGCCGCCACGCGCCGCCCCCGCAGCCGGAGCCGCCCCCTCCCCTCGGCCCCGCGCCGCTCCTGGGGCCCGGCCAAGCGCGCGGCCGCGGCTGGCGGTTGGACGCGCGAGCACGCGTCCGACACACCCCCCCCGCCCTCCGGGGCTCCCCGCTCCTCCACTCAGGGAGCGGCCACAGAAGCCAGAAGTGGGGAGGAGCGCAGAAGCCGGAGCCAGGCAGGGCGAGGGGCGGGGAAGCGGAGCGCGCGACCTGCGCCCCGCACGCTCCGCCCCAAACCGGCAAGATGGCGGCGGGTGAGCCGCCCACTTCCCCTCCCCCGGCGGCCACGTGACCCCGAGGGCTCCGCGCGGGTAGGCCCTGGCGGAAGAGAAGGGATTAGCGGGAGCTAAACTGGCCTTTTCGGGGATGCTCGAAGCCTGGGGACGTGGCGGGAGCATCTTAGCCCTGTCCCTGTCCCTGTCCCCCAAACCTGTTCATTTACGTAGGGACAATAAATGGTTATAAGTTATGGGAATACAAATAACCCCAAAACGTTAGGTATGGCGAAGGTATGGCAAGAATGACCACCAACTCCCCGGCCCCCACAGAAGCCACAGCCATCGTTTTACTTTCCATTTTGCCTGAACTCTGGCAATAGAAATTGGGGATGGGATAATGCAGAATGGGGATGGGTTGGGGGACGAAGAGTCAAACCCAAAGCAGACATCAGAGTAATCTGTTTGCTCTCTCAACCAGAATACTTCTGGTCGTGGGGAAAGTCACTCACTGCCAAAGGGTCCGTATCATGACAGGAGGCCTGGAGAGTTTTTGTGAGCGATTCAGAACCCCCATTTTCCTGGACGCTTCGCTGCAGTAGTCCCCAGTTTCAGCCTGCAAACTAAATGCAAAAGTCAAGAAAATGTTAACACATAAAAGAAGAAAAACAGTGGTCAAAACATGAAAAAAAAAGTTGACCCTAACCAAACTCTTCCAAACAAAACAGTGCCTTGACGGTTTTCATCTATCAACTAGAAACACAAAATCTGAAATTGGTATGAAAATCAGGTTTCTGATTCCAAAGCACAGGCAGAACAAAAAAATTTTAAACCATAAAATTCCCATTTTTTAATTTATGTTTCCATATTAAATTTAAAATATATCTAATTTCACGTGTTTGTATAATGGCATCTGCTTATAACATAGCTCAGTAAGAATAAATTCTTTTTAAAAATATTTTATTTCTTTTTTTAAAAATATTTTTCTTTAATTTTTTTTTTTAATATTTTATTTATTTATTTGCCAGAGAGAGAGAGAGAGCACAAGCAGGGGGAGCAGCAGGCAGAGAGAGAGGCAGGCTCCCTGCTGAGCAAGGAGCCCAAGGCAGGACTTGATCCCAGGACCCTGGGATCATGACCTGAGCAGAAGGCAGACACTTAACGGCCTGAACCACTCAGGCACCCCAGGCATTTGAATTTTTGATTCCTGACTTTTGGGTTTCACGGCTTAAGGTCTTCATCATGTCAAGGTTATTAGTATATTCCATATATTTTTTTAACACTTGAATGATTCTGTTTTCCAAAGTTAGTTTATCTGGAATTTTATGTCTGAATCCTTACATAATCAATCTATTAAGTTAACATCTAAAATTACTTTTCATGGATGGATAGTCAATTTTGTTCAAACATGAATTGGTATTACCTGTATAGTGGGAAGTAACAGTGAGGGAATGAATGAAACTTGCCAAATGCTCATCATCCACATCTTAGTCCACTTCTGCTGTTTTCTTTTAGTTGTGTAATTTAACAGTGAAGAGATTTTGTTAATGGGATTTCTTTGTGAAAAGAAAACAAAATACCAGTATCGATGGAAATATTGATCACTGAGAAAGTGATGGCTCTTAACCAGAACATATGAGTTATATGTAAGGTTTCTGTACAGTTTAAAACATTTCATAATGCGTCCTATGCAACAGAGACCTCCACTCAGAGATTTGATTACACCAGCTAAATAGCATAAAAGGCCTGTCAGAGTGAAAATGGGGAAAACTCCTGCTCAAAATATAACCTAGAGTCCGTTTTTTTAAACAATAAACTTTCTAATTGTCTGCTTCCAAGCAGAGGCAGCCCATGGAGCACATCATAAGGATGGATAACAGCTTCTATAGATGAAAGCTCCCGGAGGTACAAGTCACATGATACTTGCTTTAGTTGTTTTCCAGAAACTAAGAGGCCCACTGCCACCCAGTTCAGATGGGTCAAGACCTTCTTACTGGGCTTGCGCAAATGTCCACAGGTGACCTTTTGACATGGAGGAGACTGAAATCTCCACCCCCTGATCATGTCAATACCCCATCTTTGAACGGGCGACATAGGAAAAAGCATGACGATGGACTGCGCCTGCGTAGATCAACAATTCCTTGACCTTTAGTCACTCTTTCTAGCTTCCAATCCCATTCACCCATGCTCTCCCTAAAATCCCATAAATGTTCAAGACCCCTTCTCACAGGAAGGGAGCTTTGAGACTTGTTCTCCCATCTCCACACTTGGCTGCCTTGCAAATAAATTCCTTTCTCTGCCACCTATCTGCAAGTCTCAGTGATTGGCTTGCTGCGCATGGGGCAAACTGAACCTGGTTAGGTAACAACTGAAGGGTGACAGTGTATGTAAGTTGAGCTGCCATATAAAATAGTCCAGGGGCGCCTGCGTGGTGCAGTTGGTTGAGCGTCTGACTTTTTTAGCTCAGGATGGTGAAATCCAGCCCAGCCTGGGGCTCTCTGCTCAGAGCCCCAGAGTCTGCCTAAGACTCTTTCTCCCTCTCCCTCGGCCCCTCCCCCTGCTCTCTCTCTCTCAAATAAATAAATAAATCTTAAAAAATAAAATAAAATAAGATAGTCCAGAGAAGATGATTTTAGTCATCTCTGGCTTCGTGACATCCGGAGATCTGGGAATCTGGCAGACCTTAGCAGGGTGCATTGTTACCTGTGTTCCCTTTCATTTGGGGCACAAAGGATACTCCCTTCCTTCTTTCAGAAAGGGGGCCATGTTACTATTTCTAACCACTATAGGCTGTGAATGGAAGCACTTCCGGGCCCAATCAGGAAAGAATAGTTGTAAGATTTCCATGCTCTCTCCTCCCTTGCTGTGGCAACTGAGAAAGCCACATGTTCCAGATGGTACGGCCTGTCAGCCTGGGTCCCTGAGTGACTGTGTAGAGCAGAATACCACACCCTACCCTGAGTTGAACATATACCATGAGCATGAAATAAAGCTTCGTTGTGTAAAACACTGAGATTTTGAAGGATAATTTGCTACCACAGCATAACCTCCTGAATGTGACTATTATGAAGGTGTTTTTTGGTGGTTTTGTTTTCTTCTCATTTGTATTTTCTGACTTTTGGGTTATTTATATAACTTATATAAAATTTAAAAACCCGTTAAATTACTTTGATGAAAAAATAATTTAAAATATGTGGCACCTGGCTGACTCAGGTAGAGCATGCAACCTTTGATCACACTTCATGAGTTCAAGTCCCACGTTGGGTGTAGAGATTACTTAAAAATAAAATCTTTAAAAATAAAATAAAAATAAAAAATCTGCCAGAGGGCTATGCCCTGCCTTTATTAGCCTATATATGAATTTTGGTTACCCATGCTGAAGAAAATGTTAATAGGTGTTTACAGATACTTGGAGTCAATATATATTTTTTTAATTTTTAAACGTTGGGGCACCTGGGTGGCTCGGTCGTTAAGCGCCTGCCTTCGGCTCAGGTCATGATCCCAGGGTCCTGGGATCGAGCCCCGCATCGGGCTCCCTGCTCAGGGGGAAGCCTGCTTCTCCCTCTCCCACTCCCCCCTGCTTGTGTTCTCTCTCTCGCTGTCTCTCTCTCTGTCAAATAAATAAATAAAATGTTTAAAAAATAATAATAAAATAAATAAAATTTTTAAACATTTATTTATCTTTTTACTAATCTCTATATCCAATGTGGGGCTCAAACTCACAACCCCGAGATCAAGAGTTGCATACTCGGGGTGCCTGGTTGGCTCAGTTGGTTAAGTGTCTGCCTTCGGCTCGGGTCATGATCCCAGGGTGGGGCTCCCTGCTCTGTGGGGCTTCTCCCTTTCTCCCTCTCCTTCTGCCTGCCACTTCCCTTGCTTGTGCTCTCTCTCTCTCTCTGTCAAATAAATAAAATCTTAACAAAAAAAATCTCTCTTCTTTAATCCTTCTCTAATACTGAATAACTATTTTTATCAAGGGATTTGGCCTCCATGGGATAAAATTGGAAAACACTTCTGCTTCCCCTTCATATCTTCCTTCCGCATAGTTTTTTCCATGCCCTGCATGAAACCTCTTGCAGATCCCTTCACTTGTTAAGTATTTTTCAGTCACAAGAATAGTCTTACTGCAGTAGTGAAAATATCTTGTCCAGGGTAACAAGTACAGCTCTAAACCTCATTCAAGCTAACGGTTCTCCCCTTCCCCAGCTCTTGGCGGCTACAGACGTGATACTTACTGTGCTGAAGGGAGGTGTGCCAGGCTTCTCCACATCCCTGCCTTTACTCCTCAGTGTATATTTGTCCTCTCTCGCTGGCCAGCTGCTATTTCTGAACTGCCCTCCCCCAGCATTTGGTGCAGGAAAAGAAGGGATTAGGGGGAAAGGGCAGTCTTTCCTGGATGGTGCAGGATACTGTCATCTTCCAAAGTTCGTTCCCTGTGGGCATGGAGGATTCACAAATGTTGGCTCTTTCTCTCCTATGTCACCTTCGTAGGCTTTTTTCTGACTCTCCTGCTGGGACCTAGGTAATGCCTCCTCTCTGGTTGACTGCCTATTACTTTTCTCCCCCCAGCCCCTGGCCCTGTAGAGCTTCATCCCACATAAAACTCACTCTCCTGCATCTCTTTCCTCTCCTGGCACATATCACGGGAAGGATTGATTGATTGATTGATCGATTTTAAGTTTTTATTTAAATTCCAGTTAGGTAACATACAGTGTAATATTAGTTTCAGGTGTACAATTTAGTGCTTCAACATTTACATACAACACCTGGTGCTCAGCACAACACGTGCCCTCCTTAATCCCCATCACCTATTTTCCCCATCACATCACCCACCTCCCCTCTGGTAACTGTCAGTTTGTTATATAGTCTGTCAAGAGTCTGTTTCTTGGTTTGCTTCTCTCACTCTTTTTTTTCCCTATGCTTGTTTGTTTTGTTTCTTAAATTCCACATATGAATGAGATCATATGGTATTTGTCTTTCTCTGACTTATTTTGCTTAGCATAATACTGTCTAACTTCATCCACCTCGTTGCGAATGGCAAGATTGCATTCTTTTATGGCTGAGTAATATGTATATGTATACACACACACATACACACACACCACATCTTCTTTATCCCTTCATCAGGCGATGGACATTTGGGCTGTTTCCATAATTTGGCTATTATACACAATGCTGCTATAAACATTGAGGTGCATGTATCCCTTTGAATTAGTGTTTTTTATTCTTTAGGGTAAATACTTAGTAGTGCAATTGCTGGGTCATAGGGTAGTTCTATTTTTTACTTTCTGAGGAAACTCCATGCTGTTTTCCACAGTGGCTGCACCAGTTCACATTCCCACCAACAGTGCAAGAGGGTTCCCCTTTCTCCACATCCTCACCAACACCTGTTGTTTCTTGTGTTGTTGACCTTAGCCAGTCTGACAGGATCCTTTTAAAATGATTCCAGGTTGGTTTCCCTCTAAGTGCACTTGGCCCACAGGACAACTTATGCATCTTGCCCTGCTGGCAAGGGCAGGGCCGCTCATTCTCCATGCCACATACCTTACTTGCCATCCCAGGGAAGCCAGTCAGCCCGCATCTTGCTTTTGGACTTCATCAGGTGAGAGTTAGGATATCACTCCCTATGGACTGCCATACCCCACACCAGGAGATATAAGCCAAACATTCTGAGAGGTGCTAATGGAGCCTCCAACTCACCTGGCTTTAGGCAAAGGGGACAACCCCTCTCCCTCCCCAGAGTGGCAGAAGAGAAAACTCAGAACCCATAGGTAACTCTCCAACACAATCCTCTTTCTCTTATACAAACTGTAGAACATTAGTAAAGCTGGCAGACTTGGTCACAATCTCTTCTCATCTCCCTTTGAGGTGGTGGTGGGGGCAAGGGTACCTGGGATCTATTGTGTTGCTTTCTGCTTTTGAGGCCTTTGCTGAAACTCCAAAGACAACAGGAAGAATCTAATTAACATCCTGTCACAACTGTTGTCTGTCATCAATTCAAGAAACTCTTACTAGATGTCTGGTTTTTTTTTGTTTTTTTGTTTTTAAGTAGGCTCCATGCCCAGCATGGAGCCCAAAGTGGGGCTTGAACTCATGACCCTGAGATCAAGAATTGAGCCAGACCAAGAGTCAGATGCTTAACCAACTGAGCCACCCAGGTGCCCCCTCTAACTTTACTTCTGATGAAAATAGTGAGATGGGTTTACACACACACACACACACACACTAGGGGACAAATAGCAATGACAGATAAAATTTGAAAAGGGAAGGGGCACCTGGTTGGCTCAGTCAGTTAAGTGTCCAACACTTGGTTTCCAAGAGATCAGGTCATGATCTCAAGGTTGTGAGATCGAGCCCCACATGGGGCTCTGTGCTCAGTGTGGAGTCTGCTTAAGATTCTCTCTCTCCCTCTCTCTTTGCCCCTCCCCCCAATCTCTCTCTCAAATAAATAAATAAATAATTTTTAAACCTTTGAAAAGGGAAAAGAGACCTAGGCTTTAAAGCCAGATAAAGCTCCCCTATGAATATGCGCAAATCTCACAGACCCCCTAGGTTTTGAAATAAGTCTAGAAGTAAGGGTAGCAGTTAGAGATTTCACTCCTGTGTATGGAGATATAAGTGCGTCCCAGGAGGTGGAGGATCTGGGACAGGTTTTCAGCTTGAAACAAAGGACAGTCCCACCCTTACATGCAAGCTGAACACAACTATTGCCAACCTTCTGCTTGGGTTTATAATTTTATCAGAAGCTGTGTGCCAAGTCGGTGTGAGGACAAAAATGTTGACAGTCCTTAGTTGAGAACTGAGCCTAAGCACTCGCTGCTCAGTGAATGGAATGGCAGGACTTTGATATCACTAGTTTCTATATACTAGCAATAACCAATTAGAAAATATGATTTTATGTTAAACATGGTGGATTCAATCCACGCATTATCACTATTAAGTCCCTAAACTCCTCTAAAATGACAGTAAAGGGGGTGCCTGGGTGGCTCAGTCGTTAAGCGTCTGCTTTCGGCTCAGGTCATGATCCCAGGGCCCTGGGATCAAGCCCCACATCGGGCTTCCTGCTCAGCGGGAAGCCTGCTTCTCCCTCTCCCACTCCCCCTGCTTGTGTTCCCTCTCTCGCTGTGTCTCTCTGTCAAATAAATAAATAAAATATTTTTAAAAATAATAAATAAATAAATAAATAAAATGACAGTAAAGGGTTTCACTTGTCTGATTTTTAAGGCGTATCCTCATACATGCAACCTGTAAGTGTGAAGGACATAATGCCAGGCGGGGTGGAATTTTGATCAGTGAAAGGCAAGAGCCAATGAATAATTTTCTTCCACTTCTTCCATTACCTCACCTCTCCCAGGATGGTCTTAAGAAGCAATTTGTTTATTGAGGACACAGTCCCCAGATCCAGCAATCACTTTGATTTAGCGGCCGAAGCTGATAAAACCATCCTCCTGTTGGTTCTCCTTTCTTTCCTGCATCACTCTCCTTGTCCCTCACACCTGTTCCCTGGACTCCCTAATAATACAATGACGCTCTGGTTTCTGGGGAACCAGGCTAACACAACTGACAAGGAAAAGATCAATATATTTGACTTCATTACAATTAAGAACTCCTGCTTATCAAAAGACACCATTAAGAGAATGGAGTCAGAAAAGGTATATGCTGCAAAGAAAAGGGACTCATAGCCACAATATATAAACAACAGTTGTAGTACAAGAAAAAGACAGACACTTTGATCAAATTATGGACAAAATACTTGAGTAACTGATCAAAAGTGGAAATCCCAATGGCTAGTGAACATGCAAAACCTCACAAATAATCATGAGAATGCAAAGTAAAACCATGATGAAATACCACTTTACACTTACTAACAGGGCTAAAATTCCAGATGTTGGTGAGGATATGGAACAAGGGACATTCACATTCACTGCAGTTGGGAGTGTAAGTTGGCACAGCCACTATGGAAAACAGTTTGGCATTATCTACTAAAGTTGAAAATGACTATACAATTCTATTCCTAAGTATATATCCTAAGAAATGTACATGCAGGTCTTAGAATTACTGTACCGGGAGATGTATATAAGAATGCTCACATAAGGGGTGCCTGGGTGGCTCAGTCAGTTGAGCGTCCGACTCTAGATTTCGGCTCAGGTCATGATCTCAGGGTTGTGGGATCGGGCTCTGTGCTCAGTGGGGAATCTGCTTGGGATTTTCTCTCTCCCTTTCCCTCTGTCCCTGCTCCCGGTTTGCATGTTCTCTCACTCTCTCTCTCTCTCAAATAAATAAATTAACCTTTTTTAAAAAAAGAATGCTCACAGAAGCTTTATTTGTAATAGACAAACAGTCCACATATTCTTCAACAGTAAAATGGATACATTTTGGTATGTTTATAGAATGGCATACTATACAGAGTTGAAAATTAACAAACTACTTAATTCAATAACATAAATAAATCTTAAGAACATAACACTGAGCCAAAGAAAATAGTTACGAAACTACTACATACTGCATGATTCCATTTATAAAACATTTTTAAACCGGCAAAACTAAACTATAGTGAATAGGAATGCATTCTTAGGTGGTTCATTAAAAAGAAAAGCAACCTGAAAACCATAAAAATCAGCATGGTGGTCATCATAAGTATGGTAGGGAGGGTGCTGTGATTCAGGAGAATGAGGAGGGGTTTCTGGGTGTTGGCATTGTTCCATATCTTTACTTGGGTGATTGTCCACAGATAACAGCTTTTAGTAAACTTAGTAAACTGCACATTTATGTTTTATGCACAGTACAAAAATTTAGGTACAGTACAAAAATTTTTACAATATAAAAGGGTTAAATTTTTACAATATAAAAGGTAGCCTATGAAATTTGAAGTCCAGGTAGTATTATTTGTGTGCTAGCAAGCAATTTATGTTCCTAAGATGTGGTAGCCAGCCCCCAAAATGGCCCCTATGATCTCTATCTCTTGGTATTCACACCCTTGTATAGTCCCTTCCTATATGGTAGCAGGGTTGGTCTGTGTGACCAATAGAAAAGACTGCTTATAAAATAATTTTTAAAAGATATTATTTATTTATTTGCCAGAGAAAGAGAGAGAGAGAACACAAGCAGAGGGAGTGGCAGGCAGAGGGAGAAGCAGGCTCCCCACTGAGCAGGGAGCCTGATTTGGGATTCGATCCCAGGACCCCGGGATCATGACCTGAGCTAAAGGCAGACGCTTAACCAACTGGGCCACCCAGGCATCCCTGCTTATAAAATAATTGTTATTTATTTTATTTTTTAAAAAAGATTTTATTTATTTATTTGACAGAGAGAGAGGGAACACAAGCAGGGGGAGTGGGAGAGGGAGAAGCAGGCTTCCCGCGGAGCAGGGAGCCCAATGTGGGGCTCGATCCCAGGACCCTGGGATCATGACCTGAGCCGAAAGCAGACGCTTAACGACTGAGCCACCCAGGTGCCCCTTAAAAAATAATTTAAAAACTAACATTAACAGGGGAACCTGTCTGGCTCAGTCGGTAGAGCATGCAACTCTCGATCTTGGGGTTGTGAACTCGAGACCCATGTTGGGTGTAAAGATATATAAATTTGATATGCAAGTCATTTTTTAAAAGATATTTATTTATTTACTTGAGAGAGAGAGAGTGACAGAGATAACAAGAGAGAGAGCACGGAGTGGGGGCAGAGGGAGAGGGAGAGGCAGGAGCCTGACATAGGGCTAAATCCCAGGACCCCAGGATCATGACCTGAGCTGAAGGCAGACACTTAACCGACTGAGCCACCCAGGTGCCCCAAGATTTTATTAAGTAATCTCTACACCCAACCTGGGCCTCAAACACACAACCCCAAGATCAAGAGTTGCATGCTCTTCCAACTGAGCCAGCCAGGTGCCCCTAAAGTTGACTTTTATTTTATTTTATTTATTTATTTATTTATTTATTTAGATTTTATTTATTTATCTGACAGAGAGAGACACAGCGAGAGAGGGAACACAACCAGGGAAATGGGAGAGGGAGAAGCAGGCTTCCCACGGAGCAGAGAGCCCAATGCGGGGCTCGATCCTAGGACCCTAGGACTATGACCTGAGCCAAAGGCAGATGCTTAACAACTGAGCCACCCAGGCACTCCTAAAGTAGACTTTTAATAATGTTAAGGAAACTGTAGTATCGGTAGTATTTTTATAAGAAAAATCATGAAGGTGCACTTTAAATACATAAGGATTGAAAGGGGTGCCTGGGTGGCTCAGTCAGTTGAGCATCTGCCTTCGGTTCAGGTCATGATCTCAGGGTCCTGGGATCAAGCCCCCGTCAGGCTCCCTGCTCAGCAAAGAGTCTGCTTCTCCCATTCCCTCTCCTTCTGCCCCTTCCCCGAACTCATGCTGTCTCTCTCTCAAATAAATAAATAAATAAATAAATAAAATCTTTTTTAAAAAATAAGGATTGGGAAATACCAATTTGTAGTCACTGTGCTAGCTTGAGGGAATAAAATGGTGAGCAAAAGCTCACGGACCAAAAAAAAAAAAAAAAAAAAAAAATCCAAAAGAAAAGAATATACAAATAAATTATTTTAATACATAGTTGGATTTATCAAAGTCATTGAAAGCAAGGTCAATACACAAAAATCAATTGTATTTCTATATACCTATGAAAAGAAAAGAAAGTTTGAAGAACAGGCCCATTTACAATAACATCAAAAAATGCCAAATACTTCAGAATAAATCTAATAAATGAAGTATAAAATCTCTATACAGAAAACTATAAGACATTAATAAAAGTAATTAAAGAAGATCTAATAACTGGAGGGATATACCATACTCATGGACTGGAAGACTCAATATTGTAAAAATGTTAATTCTCCCCAAATTGATCTATAGAGTCAATGTAATCCTAATATGTTTTTTGATAGAAATCAACAACTTGATTCTAAAATGTGTATGGAGAGGCGCCTGGGTGGCTCAGTTAGTTAAGCGACTGCCTTCCACTCAGGTCATGATTCTGGAGTCCCAGGATTGAGTCCTAAATCAGGCTCCCTGCTCGGGGGGGGGGGGGGGGGGGCGGGCGGTCTGCTTCTCCCTCTGACCCTCCCCCTCTCATGCTCTCTCTCTCTCTCTCTCTCATTCTCTCTCTCTCTCAAATAAATAAATAAACTCTTAAAAAAAACTTTAAAAAAATGTGTGTGGAAATGCTAATAGTCTAAGAATAGCAAAAGCACTCTGCAAGAAGAATGCTACCAGATATTAAGTCTAATCAGAAACTACAGGGGCACCAGACTGGCTCAGTCAGTAGAGCATGTGGGGTTGTGAGTTCGAGCCCCACATTGGAAATAGAGAATTACTAAAAGAAAGATAGAAAGAAAGAAAGGAAGGAAGGAAGAAAGACTTATTAGAAAGCTATAAATTAAAATTGTGTGATAGTGGCACAATGAGACAAATAGACAACGAGTACAATTCAGAGTCCAGGAACAAATCCATGCTTGATTTAGGACAAAAGTGGCACTGCAGAAGATATTTTCAATAAATGGTGCTGGGTCTACCGGGCATAAACCTACAGGGGAAAAAATGGATCTTGACCTTTATGTAATACCATACACAAAATTAATTCCAGGTTGATCATCTACATATAAATTTTAGATTGTAAAAGATAAAACAATTAGGGGCGCCTGGGTGGCTCAGTTGTTGGGCGCCTGCCTCCGGCTTGGGTCACGGTCCCAGCATCCTGGGATCGAGCCCCACATCGGGCTCCCTGCTCCGCTCCCCCTGCTTGTGTTCCTGCTCTAGCTATCTCTCTCTGTCAAATAAATAAATAAAATCTTAAAAAAAAAGATAAAACAATTAAATTTCTAGAAGCTAACATAAGAGAAAATCTTCATGACTTTCAATAAGTAAAGAAAGATTTGTTAAATAGGACACAAAAAGCACTAACTGTAAATGAAACAACTGGTAAATAAGACTATTAAAAGAAACTTTTAGGGCGCCTGGGTGGCTCAGTCGTTAAGCGGCTGCCTTCGGCTCAGGTCATGATCTCAGAGTCCTGGGATCGAGTCCCACATCGGGCTCCCTGCTCAGCGGGAGGCCTGCTTCTCCCTCTCCCACTCCCCCTGCTTGTGTTCCTGCTCTCGCTGTCTCTGTCAAATAAATAAATAAAATTAAAAAAAAAATCTTAAAAAAAAAAAGACTATTAAAAGAAACTTTTAGAAACTTTGGAGGTGCCTGGATGGCCCAGTTGGTTAAGCGGCTGACTCTTGATTTTGGCTCAGGTCATGATCTCGGGGTTCTGGGATTGAGACCCACATTGGGCTCCTCGCTCAGTGGCGAGTCTGCTTCAGGATTATCTCTCTGTCTCCCCCTGCCCCTCCCCCACTCTCTAAAATAAATAAATAAATAAATAAATAAATCTTTAAGATTAGAAACTTTGGTCGATCAGAAGACACCATTAAGGAGAGTGAAAACATAAGTCATGGAATGAGGGATCATATTTGCAAAATATTTAACCAACAGAGTGCTTGTACTAGAATATACAAAAACTTGTACATCAGTAAGAAAAATATAGGCAATCCAATTAAAAATGGGCAAAGGACTTGAACAGTCATTTAACAAAAGCAGCTATCCAGTGGCTATTAAATATGTGAAAAGGTGTGGGGCACCTGGGTGGCTTAGTCAGTTAAGTGCTTGACTCTTGATTTGGGTTCAGGTCATGATCTCAGGGTTGTGGGATCAAGGCCCATGTCTGGCTCTGCACTGGGCATGGAGCCTGCTTAAGATTCTCCCTCTGCTCCTCCCACTCTCTCCCTCTCTTAAAAAAAAAAAAAAGTATGCAAAAAAAAAGTATGCAAACCATCTTAGTTATCACAGAAATGGAAAAAGGTACACTATACTAAACACTTACCAGAATAATTAAAAGACCAGGGTGCCTGGGTTGAGCTTCTGACTTGATTTTGGCTCGGGTCATGATCTCAGGTTTGTGAGATGGAGCCCGGAGTTGGGCTCCACACTGGGTGTGGAGCCTGCTTGGGGTTCTCTCTCTCCCTCTCCCTCTGCCCCTCCTCCCCACGCCCCACTCTCCCCACCCCTGCTCACATGCACACACACACTCTCTCTCTCTGAAGGAGAAAGGGAAAAAAAGAATAATTAAAAGATTAATAATACCAAGTGTAAACAAGGGCATAGACCCATGAGAACTCTTATACAGGGCTGGTGGGCATGTAAATTGGTACAACCACTTTGGAAAACTGTTCGGCAGTAATTACTAAAGTTGAACATACTCTATGACGCAGCATTTCTAAGATATATGCCCATCAAAAATATGCACATATGTTCATCAAAAAGACATGTACAGAAAAAGTTCTGGAAATGGATGGTGGTGATAGTTGCACAACAATGTGAGTATACTTAATGCCTCTGAATCCTACACTTAAAAATGGCTAAAAGGTTAAATATTCTGTGTGTTTTCCCACAGTAAAAATGACACAAAGAGGCGCCTGGGTGGCTCAGTCGGTTAAGCGGCTGCCTTCAGCTCAGGTCATGATCTCAGGGTCCTGGGATCAAGCCCCACATCGGGCTCCCTACTCGGCGGGAAGCCTGCTTCTCCCTCTCCCACTCCCCCGGCTTGTGTTCCCTCTCTTGCTGTCTCTCTCTCTGTCAAATAAATAAATAAATAAAATCTTAAAAAAAAAAAATGACACAAAGACATTCTTATGGCATTATTTGTAATAGTCAAAATATCACTGTATAATGAAAGTATATTCATACAATGAAATACCATATAGCAATGCAAAAAATAGACTACAGCTGTATGCAATAACTATATGAATTTCACAGATACAATGTTGCATCAAAGAAGCCAGACGCACAAAAAATACAAACTGATTTTGTTTATACTGGGTTCAAAAAGCAGGCAAAATTAATTATGATGTTTGAAGTTCGATGGTTATAGGAGGGGGTCTTCTGGAATCCTAGGAATGTTCTATTTCTTGACCAAGATGTGTTTACTTTGTTACAATTCATCAAGTTATACATTTAAGATTTTGCACTGTTCTGTATGTTAGGTTTCAATTTTAAAAGTTTGTAAAAAGGAGGGGCGCCTGGGTGGCTCAGTCGTTAAGCGTCTGCCTTCGGGTCGGGTTGTGGTCCCAGGGTCCTGGGATCGAGCCCCACATTGGGCTCCCTGCTCCGCGGGAGGCCTGCTTCTCCCTCTCCTACTCACCCTGCTTGTGTTCCCTCTCTCGCTGTGTCTCTCTCTGTCAAATAAATAAATAAAATCTTAAAAAAAAAAAAAAGTTTGTAAAAAGGAGCAGGAGGAGGAAGAGGAGATGAAGACCCTGCTCTCATACAACTTAAGGTCAGCTGAGGAGACATAGATAAACGTAAAATTACAACTGTGATAAATACAATGAAGGAAAGTCACGGGATGGTCTGAGAACATATAGTAAAGAGATCTAACGTGATCAAGAGAGGTTAAGGAGGGCTTCCCAAATAAGTGATGTTGGAGTTGAGTTCTGAAGGTGAGTAGGAGGTAGAAGAAATGCAGAGTAAAGCCTTCTAGGCAGAGGGAACCCTTTATCTAGTGTTTCCCAATATTTACATTTTTCATTGTCTTTGGCTCTGTCCACTCCAATCACCTACCTACCTAACTCTCCACCCATTCTTGCTCCAGCACTACACTAAGAAGAATAACTTCTTCTTCTTCTTTTTTTTTTTTAGAAGAATAACTTCTTGACACACTTGTAATCCATTCCTGACATAAGGTTGGGAAACAAGTTGCAAGTTATACAATTTATAGAGCTTTTTTTTGTTCTTGAATGGTTTGAGAGCAAATTGCTACCCCACTGTTCCTGGGTACTTCAGTAGGTGTTGCCTAAAATAAGGACATTGTCTTACATAACTCCAATACAATACAAATTAACATTGATTTATAACTACCACTTAATTCTCAGACTCTGTTTGAGAGTCTCCGGTTGTCCCCAAAAGATCCAGATCATAATCATACACTGCATTTCATTTTTATATCTCTTTAGTCTTATTCATCAGGAGCAGTTCATTCTTTGCTCGATATTCATGACTTGACATTTTAAAAGATTATAGGCCAGTTATTTTATGTGCCTCAATTTGGCTTTGCTCGGATTTCCTTGTGGTTGGATTCAGGTTATGCATCCTTGGTAGGAATACTAGAGAAGGGATGATATGTTCCTCTCATTGCATCCTGTCAGGTGATGCGAGACTTCAGATGTTCTTTCCCAGTGCTGAAAAGTTTGTACTTTCATCAACTTGATGAAGGTGCTATCTGCCAGGCTCATCTACTGTGAAATTTCTTTTTTCTTTAGGAATTTGGAAGTATTTTGCGGAGAAGCATTTGAAACTATCAATGTCCTGTTCATCATATAATCCACTCATTCTTTTTTCCACTATAGACTTGTGGTTTCCGATTATATTCAATGAGCAGTAATCTGCTACTACAATTATTTATTTTGATCCTCAAATTGTCTCCATTTTGGCCAGTGAGAGCCCATTCTGTGTTCTTCTGACACATTTCCATTATTCTTTGAGTACTTCCTTTCGGGCACAACAAGATGTTCAGCTTAGCTTGTACTTTCCTTCTTTCCAGTGGTGGAGTCAGCCCCTCCTGCAAGAAGTCCTGGCTCCCTTCAGGGAGAAATAATGTTTAGAATCCAAGAGCTATGCCATAGGTGTGTTCATTGTGATTGGGGTGTCACCATTTCTTGGCCTTCCCAGTGCACAGAACTAGAAAATGTATGTATGTATAGACACACATATATACATGTGTCTATACATACATACATTTACATATCTACCTATCTTATCTTTCTATCTATCTATCTATCTATCTATCTATCTATCTATCTATCTATCTCCTTCTTGAATAATGTGAGTTCACAAAGATATCTCTAATTACAGTATAACTCCACAGGGCTCAATCTGATTTCCTCCCTTTTTATATTTGTTACTCTCTTCTGCAACACTGAGAAACTTGGATCCTTAATAACTTTACTTATTGATCAGCCTCTCTGGAGGTAACCAGTCTCCCACTTCCATCACCATCCCTTCCCCTGTACAGATACCCTTCTCACTCTACTTGGACTCTGACACCCTGTGCCAGGCTGATGCTGTCAGGCCCTCAATGTGAACACCCTCCTATGACAGCCCACATAGGGCCACCACATTAATAGAAGCTCTCCTGTCCCTCAGGGGCTCTAACGCCAATCCCAGGCTACCCTTGCCTGGACAACCTCCTTACCCTGATGCACACGACAAGCCCGGTGATTCTTTTTTTCCTTTTTCTTAAGATGTATTTATTTTATTTTAGAGAGAGAGAGAGAACGTGAGTAGGGAGAGGGGCAGAGACAGAGAATCTTCAAGTAGACTCCCTGCTGAGCATGGAACCCGACACGGGGCTCGATTCCAGGACCCTGAGATCATGACCTGAGCAGAAACCAAGAGTCGGACGCTTAACCAACTAAGCCACCCAGGTGCTCCAAACCCAATGATTGTTTTTCCAAGTAAGTGTGGCAGATGTTACTAGTTCCTACCTAATATCCACATCCCCTTTATGGGTTGAACTGTGTCCCCCAGAAAAAGATGTTGGAGTCCTAACCCCTAGTACCTCTGAATGTGACCTTACTTGCAGATAGGAAGGCCCTAAATGCCACTAGATTGTTCACTCACACTGGGTGTTGAGATTACTTAAATAAATAAATATTAAAAAAGAAAAAAAGAAAGGAAAAAGAAACTCAGAGGAACAAAGAGAGCCAAAAGAAAATTAAAACTAAAAATAATAATGTCCTCGGGGTGCCTGGGTGGCTCAGTCCATTAAGCATCTGCCTTGGGCTCAGGTCATGATCCCAGGGTCCAAGGATCGAGCCCCACATTGGGCTCCCTGCTCAGCAGAGATCTGCTTCTTCCTTCTCTCTCTGCCCCTCCACCTACTTGTGCTCTGTTTCTCTCTCTTTCTCTCTCAAATAAATAAATAAAATCTTTAAAAAATAAAAAATAAAAGTAATAATATCCTCAAAAAGACATGAGATGGTATTGTGACCATGAAACAAGAGAAATAGGCTATAAAAATGAAATCAGAAAGGGTGTTTGGAAATTAAAACTATAATGGGCAATGGGGCCTGGGTGGTTCAGTTGGTTGAGCTTCTGACTCCTGGTTTTGCTCAGGTCATAATTTCAGGATTGTGAATGAGATTGATCCCCACACTGGGCTCCATGCTCAGCAGGGACTCTGTTTGAAGATTCTCTCCCTCTGTCCCTCTCCCCACTCATGTGTGCTCTCTTTCTCTCCTGTCTCTCTAAAAAAGAAATAAAATAAATCTTTCAAAAAAAAAAAACTATAATGGGGAAAATATCAATTTAAATTGAAGAGTGGAATTTAAGGACAAGGAAATCTCCTAGAAACCAGAACAAATGCCAAAGAGAGGGACGTTGGGGAAAAACAAGACTTTAAAAGATTAGATGATCAGTTCAGGGAATCTTACATCTGTCTAATAGGAATTCCAAAGAGATGGGAGATAAATGAGGGGAAGAAATTATTTTTTTTTTATTTTTATTTTTTAAGATTTTATTTATTTATTTGACAGAGAGAGAATGAGAGAAAAAGCACATGAGAGGGGGGAGGGTCAGAGGGAGAAGCAGACTCCCCGCTGAGCAGGGAGCCCGATGCGGGACTCGATCCAGGGACTCCAGGATCATGACCTGAGCCGAAGGCAGCCGCCTAACCAACTGAGCCACCCAGGCGCCCGGGGAAGAAATTATTGAAGAAATAAAATGATACATAAAAATTCCCAGAACTGAAGGATGAGTCTTCAAATTGGAAGGCCCTCTGAGTTCCCAATACATACAATGAATGAAAAAAACCCATCGAAAGATGACCAGAAGTTTCAGAACACTGACAATAAAAAGAATATCCTACAAGGCCATGTACAGAGGGTTAGGGATCAGAGTGGTATTGGCTTCTCAGTAGGTACAATGCAGCAAAAATACTGAGTGAAAAATTAGTTTCAAGTTAGACCTGATACCCAGCTAAACTATCTGTGGTAGCTTTGCAAAGATGGCCCCCAACGAACTACACCTCTTAATAATTATACTCTTGTGTAGTCCCTTCCAACTCTGAATGCAGGTTAGTCTATGACTCACATTAACCAATAGAGTATGGTGGAAATGACACTGGGCCAGTTCTGTTCCTGACCTTTAAATGTTACTGGCTGTTTCCACTTCCTCCCTTTTGGAAAGCTTTTACTTTGAGGAGCCTAAGGTGCTACGTAGGAAGTCTAGAACTCTGCTAGAGAGCTCAAGGTGAGTGGCCTCTCTGAGACTACAGAGAGAATGAGAGAGGGAGAGAAGAGAGATGGATCATAAGGAATTGGCTCACATAGTGATGGAGGCACAGAAGTCCCAAGCTGGAGATCTAGAATAGCCGATGGTATAGTTCTAGTCCAAAAGCCAGCAGGCCAATGTTTCATGAGTCTGAAGGCGGGAAAAAAACTGATGTCCCAGCTCAAAGAGTCAGCCAATACTTTCCTCTTACTTGCAGGAGGGTCAGCCTTTTTGTTCTATTCAGGCCTTCAACTGATTAGATAAGGCCCACTCACATTAAGGAGTGCAATCTGTTTTACTCAGTCTATTGATTCAAATGTTATCTCATCCAAAAACACCTTTACAGATATGGCCATGATAACTTTTTTTTAAGATTTTATTTATTTATTTGACAGAGAGAGACACAGCAAGAAAGGGAACACAAGCAGGGGGAGTGGGAGAGGGAGAAGCAGGCTTCCCGTGGAGCAGGGAGCCGGATGTGGGGCTCTATCCCAGGACCCCGGGACCACGACTTGAGCCAAAGGCAGACCCCCAATGACTGAGCCACCCAGGCGCCCCAAGGCCATAATAATTTTTGACCAAATATCTGGGCATCTCATGGCCCAGTCAAGTTGACACATAAAACTAATCATCACAGAGACTTTGTCATTAGTCAAAGTTTATCTGTCAGACATTCTACTCACTTAGAATGAGTTCTTTCCTAAGGATGGTCCCTAGACTAGTTTATCAGGCCCTTGCCACTGGTTCATCAGACCCATGACTAGAACGAATCTCAGAAGCAGACATAATAGGTTGGATCTCCTTTAGATTATTAGTTGTTGTGGGGTAAGTTCTGAGGAATTAATAATTATACCTCACTTTTCTTGTCCTCAAAGAGCTTATGGTCAAGTTGGGACCAAGAAATAGTAGCTTGAGAAATGAAATTATAATATTCTTCACATAGTATACCATAATTTGTTGCGGTCTTCACAGTGATTAATCCTTCTCTGGAAACTGCCTCCCCCAAAGAGGTATGTTATTCCCAACCATGTTTGTGTTCTGTGGTCAGAGTTGATTGAAACGTAGATAGGTATCTGATTCTAGTGAGCCAATTACTTCATCTCTCTTGGGAGTTTTAACAGTGAGAGACACCAATGAACAGAACTGTTACAAGCTGAGTCACATCAGTGGCAATAGTCTAAGTAACTCTAGATGCTTATATTCCAGAAGTTATCCTGGCTCTTTTTCTTTTAAAGATCTAGTTATTAAAAATTTAGTAGTAGGGGCACCAGGTAGGCTCAGTTGGTAGAGCATGTGACTCAGTCTCAGGGTCATGAGTTCAAGCCCCACACTGGGGGGCATGGAGCCTACTTAAAATAAAAATAATAATAATTTAAAAATAAAAATTTAGTTGGATTTCATGAGATAACTCTGGAATTAATCCTCGATAACTCTTTTCCAACACCTCTAAGCAATTCTCCAATTCTTATGGACACCAACCGAATGTCCTACAAATTTAACTCCATTCTGACACTGTCCACCTACAGATAGTGTCAGATCCCATGGGTTAAGGGCTCCATCCCACAAGATTGCCCTCACCTCAGATGCCATTCACAAGTCCAGGTTGTCACCTGGGCTTCTGATTGGCCATAAACCAGGGGGGTCCTATAACTCCCTCCTCAGATTCGATAACTTATTAGAATGGCTCACAAAGCTCAGGGGAACACTTCTTTACATTTACCCGTTTATTATAAAGGATATTACAGGTGATACAGATGAACAGGCGATGAAGGGGTACTTTAAGAGTGAGGTCCAGAAGGGTTCTGAGCACAAGAGGTTCTGTCTTCATGGAACTGGGGTGTGCCACCCTCCCAGCATGTAGATATGTTTACCAACCTGGAAGCTGATCAAATCTCCTAATTAAAGAGTTTATAGAGGGGCGCCTGCGTGGCTCAGTTGGTAGTGGGTTAAGCGTCTGCCTTCAGCTCAGGTCATGATCCCAGGGTCCTGGGATTGAGTCTCCAATCGGGCTCCCTGCTCAGCAGGGAGTCTGCTTCTCCCTCTACCCGTCTCCCCTGCTTGTGCGCACGCTCTCTCTCTCTCTCTGTCAAATAAATAAAATCTCTTTTTAAAAAAGATTTTATTTATTTATCCGAGAGAGAGGAAGAGAGAGAGATCATGAGCAGGGGGTAGGGGCAGAGGGAGAAGGAGACTCTCCGCTGAGCAGGGAGCCCCGTTCGGAACTCGATCCCAGGGCCCCAGGATCACGATCTGAACAGAAGGCAAATGCTTAACTGACTGAGCCACCCAGGTGCCCAAATAAATAAAATCTTTAACGAGTTTATAGAATTTAATCTACAGCTCTTCTCCTTCCCCTTCCCTGAGGTCAGTGGGTGGGGCTGAAAGTTTCAACTTTCTAATCACTTGGTCTTTCTGTTGACCAGCCCCATTTTAAGGCTATCTAAGGTCCCACCCTCAGTCACCTTATTATCATAAACTTAAGTGTGCTCATTAGGGGCTCCTTATGAATAACCAAAGACACTCCTATCAGGAAATTCCAAGGGTTTTAGGGACTTTGTGCTAGAAACGGGGAAAAGGCCAAATACATTTCATATTACACACAATGACCTAATAACTTCTGTATTAGTCAGGATTCTCCAGAGAAACAGAACCAACAGGATGTGGATATATATAGAGATTTATTTTAAGGAATTGGCTCATGCAGTTGTGACGGCTTGGCAAGTCCAAAGTCTGCAGGGTAGGCCAGCAGCTGGAGACCTGGGGAAGAGCCGCACTCAAGTCTGAAGGCTGTCTGCTGGCAGAATTTCTTCTTGCTTGGGGATATCACTTTGTTCTACTAAGGCCTTCAACTGATTGCATGAGGGCCACCCACATCATGGAAGTAATCTGCTTTACTCAAAATTCACCAATTTAAATGTAAATCTCATCCAAAAAACACTTGCACAAAGACCTCCAGAATATTGTATGTCTAAATATTTGGGCACCATGGCTGAGCCAGGTTGACACATCAAATTAACACCATCACACCGTCTAATTGATTCCATTTTTAGTTTAAACCAGCTCAAATTGGTGCTGTTACTTGCAAAAAGAAAAAAAATTAAATATTCTTGAATTGTTTAAAACTCTAATAATAATAGCTGCCAGGAACACAGGTTTTGTTCTACAATGATGAGTAAGACATGGTCCCTATCTTTGAAAAGCTCATAGGGTTTTGGAGGTATTTTTTTGCTTTTTGTTTGTTTTTTTGTTCTGTGGCGGTTCAAGATATTGTAGCCGGGGTGCAGGGGTGCAAGAGCACCCGGCTCCGGGGGGGTCCCAAACGGACTAGTAGTTTCAGCCACTCGCTGCCAACAAAATCCCAAAGGCGGAGAGATGAGTGGTGGTGAATCACGAAAGGAATGTATTTTGGTGAGGCCACCACCGGGGAGACCACGGACTAGCATCTCAAAGACTGTCTCCAAAGTGCCGAAAATATTTCCAGGTTTATATAAGGAAAATGTGGGACAGAGGGCAGTGGGTACGTGCAGGTGGGCCGGAAAGGGCAGGTGGATCGCTGTCTAGGAGTCACTGACACAGGGTCTCACTGGCTCAGGGCAGTCTTTATTGCTTGAGGGGGAGGTTGCTTTGCCTGCAGGGTCTTTTGCCTGAGTTAAGACGTAAGCTGGAAAGAAGAACTTAATCAATTAGAAAGTACAGACTGATGTCACCATGGGGGTAGTTGAAATCCTCTTGAAATACAATAAAAAATACATACATCATGAGGTGGTGAATCATTAAGTCCAATTGTCACAAACAAGAGTTCTATGTATGGAGACCTCTTTGAGGACTGGGATGGTCAAAGGCTATACTCCTTTGTCCCGAGAAAAGGTTACATTGCAATGTTCTTGGTGATTCATTGGGCACCCAAGAGACGATCTCACTTGAATGCTGGATTTTTAGAAGGGAGCAGGCAAAGACACATTTGGAAAGCCAGCTTGGCATCAGCCTGGGGAGAACCTTGCATCTCAGACTAAGGAGTCTAGAATTTTCCCTGTCAGTAGTGGAGAAGCCTCTGGAGGTTTCTGCATGACGAAATAAGGTGATCTTAATCCTTTCTGTGTTTTAGGAAGAAGAAAGTGATAGGTGTGAAGAGAGAGGGGGAGGGATAAAGCAGTCTGGGAGGCTGTGTCAATCAGGGGTTTTAGGTATAAGTAAGAAGTCTCAACTCTTGGCGAACTTAAGCTGGAAATAAAATGATTGAAAGTCAATTGTGCAGTTCACAGTATTGATGAGAAATATACAGAACAAGGCTCCAAAAATCCCTCCTGCTGCTTGTTATCCACATACATTCTTCTCCTATACTTAGTCTTCCAAAAAGTAATTCTATCTGACACATTTTAGATATTCTCTCCCTTTTTTTGAAAGATTATATTTTAGGGACGCCTGGATGGCTCAGTCAGTTAAGTGTCTGCATTTGGCTCAGGTCATCATCCCAGGGTCCTGGGATGGAACCCCAAGTCAGGCTCCCTGCTCAGTGGAGAGCCTGCTTCTCCCGCTCCCTCTGCTCCCCTGCTTGTGCTCACGTGCTCTCGCTCTCCAACAAATAAATAAATAAGATCCTTAAAAAAGAATTTTAAAAAAAGATTTTATTTTATTTGAGAGAGAGAGGGCGTGTGCATACAAGCACAAGCGGGGGGAAGGGGCAGAGGGACAAGCCGACTCCCCACTGAGGGCTCAATCCCAGGACCCTGAGATCATGACCTGAGCTGAAGTTGGATGCTTAACTGACTGAGCCACCCAGGCGCCCCTAGATATTCTTTAAACAAATGAAATCATTCACTCTTTCCTCCCAAAAAGACAACCTCAGGTTTCAACAGTCACTGCATCCAGCTCCAAGTCTAGTGTCGGCTGATGACCACTTCCCTCCTAGTTCTCATCTGCTCATCTGCTATTTCTCTAAACTAACTTGTAAAGTTATCAATCACCAATTACGGCATTTATGTTTTTCAAAAAGTGGGAAAATAGGGGCACTTGGCCGGCTCAGTTGGAAGAGCATGTGACTCTTGATTTCAGGGTCATGAGTTCGAGCCCCATGTTGGGTGCAGAAATTATGAAAATAAATAAATAAACTTTTTTTTTTTAAGTGGGAAAGGAATTCAAAGAAAAGAGAAATTAATTTAGATAGATGAATATATTTAGTAAAAATAGAGGAAGGAAATACGGGTGGAGACTACAATTCTCATTTCCACAACAAATGGTATAAGGCTGTGGGTATTTATGACTTCTGCCCTCTCTAATTGGTCCATGTTCTCTATGCCTTTAGGCAGAACTTCAGCTGGTTAATTTTCATCCAGGGTGTGTCCCAAATCTCATTTCTGAGGGATCCAAGCCCTTGGTGGTCCTGCTTATATAAGAAGTTGAAGGAGTCTTTCATTAACTTCTAGTACTGGTCATGGCTGTGTACGGGTGTACCGCTGGGAGCCCTCTGGGTCCCATCCATATGCCTCTTGACCCCATCATGTAGTCACAAACTTATTTCTCCTTGAAAATTAGGATTAATGATTCTAGTCAATGCTGGAAACTTTACTTTTCCCTGTTGACCCACTGCAATGAGGAGTCCAAAATGGTGAAGTGGCAACCTGGCCCTCTCTAATGTGCCAACTTGGTCAAACCAAACCTTTCCTACTAGCAGAGCACAGAGTTGATGTTGTGGTAGGCAGAATAATGGTCCCCAAAGATGGCTTTGTCTTAATACCTAAAACTTGTGAATATGTTAGGTTGCATGGCATGAGGGATTAAGGTTGCAGATGGCATTAAAATTGTTAATCAGTTGACCTTGAGATGGGGAGAGTGTCCTAGATTATCCAGGGGCCCAATGTAATCACAAGTGTTTACCTTATAAATGAAAGAGGAAGGCAGGAGATTCAATTTCAGTGATGAAGCCTGAAAAAGAGTTGACCAGTCATCACCAGCTTTGAAAATGGAAGGGGGTCACTTCCATAATTTGGCTATTGTAAATAATGCTGCTATAAACATATGCGTGCATGTATCCCTTTGAATTAGTGTTTTTGTATTTTGGGGGTAAATACCCAGTAGTGTGATTGCTGGATTGTAGGGTAGTTCTATTTTTAACTTTTTGAGGAAACTCCATAAAAAGTTTCCACAGCGGCTGCACCCATTTGCATTCCCACCAACAGTGCAAGAGCTTTCTTTTTCTCTACATTCTTGCCAGCATTCGTTGCTTCATGTCTTTTTGATTTTAGCCATTCTGACAGGTGTGAGGTGATATCTCATTGTGGTTTTGATTTGCATTTCCCTGATGATGGATGACGTTGAACATCTTTTCATGTGTCTGTTGGCCATCTGTATGTCTTCTTTGGAGAAATGTCTCTTCATGTCTTCTGCCCATTTTTTAATTGGATTATTTGTTTCTGGGGTGTTGAGTTGTAGAAGTTCTTTATATAGTTTGTGTATTAACCCTTTATTGGACATATAATTTGCAAATATCTTCTTCCATTCAGTAGGTTGCCTTTTAGTTTTGTTGTTTCCTTTACTGTGCAGAAGCTTTTTATTTTGATGTAGTCCCAATAGTTTATTTTTGCTTTTATTTCTCTTTTGCCATTTGCAATGACATGGATGGAGCTAGAGAGTACAATGCCAAGTGAAGTAAATCAAAGAAAGACAAATGCCATATGATTTCACTTATATGTGGAATTTAAGAAACAAAACAAACGAGCAAAGAAAAGAGAGAGAGAGAGACAAACCAAGAAACAGACTCCTAACTTTGGAGAACAAACTGATGGTTACCAGAGGGGAGGTGGGTGGGAGCATGGGGGAAATGGTTGATGGGGATTAAGGAGTGTGCTTGCTGTGATGAGCACAGTGTGGTGTATGGAATTGTTGAATCACTATATTGTACACCTAAAACTAATATAATACTGTATGTTAACTATACTGGAATTAAAATAAAAAATAAAAAAAAAAAAAAAGAAAGAAAATGGAAGGGGGCCATGATTGGCCAGGAAGCTACAAGGTCACCATGACATGAAGACAGCTTAAGTTTCCTAGAAGAGTTAGCACTGTGGGCAGTCTCTAGAAGTCAGAAAAGGCAAGGAAACAGGTTTGCCCCTAGAACCTCCAAGTCATACAGCCATAACGTCATTTGATTTTAGCTCAGTGAGAACCATTTCAGACTTCTTTTTTTTTTTTTTAAGATTTTATTTATTTATTTGAGAGAGACAGAATGAGAGACAGAGAGCATGAGAGGGAGGAGGGTCAGAGGGAGAAGCAGACTCCCCGCCGAGCAGGGAGCCCGATGCAGGACTCGATCCCGGGACTCCAGGATCATGACCTGAGCCGAAGGCAGTCGCCTACCCAACTGAGCCACCCAGGCGCCCCCATTTCAGACTTCTGACCTCCAGAACTGTAAGACCATAAATGTGTTGTTTTGGGCCACTAAGTTTGTGGTGATTTCTCACAGATGCAAGTGTAATTTTAAGGGGCACCACTTATGAATTCTGGGTATGAGAAAAATAGCTCCATTAGAGTTGGCCTCTGGTGCAGAGCACATGGCACATTCTATCGTATAGCACTCTAATATTACAAGATGTTGTCTTCTGGTTGGCAAAATAACTAAGACTGCAATAGGTCTATCTGATAAGGCCAGCTAGAATACATGATAAGTCAAAGGAGTACCATAAGGGTTAACTTGTGTATCCCGACTGCCCTACTTCTTTCACTGTGAATTCCCTGGATCAAAAGCACTGATGTGTGGAATGTCATCTTGATGTAGAAGGCATCCCATAACTTCCTGGATGACGGTGCTGGCAAAAGTATGGTAGGCAGGGAAAATATATAGAAATCCAAAATAGGTTTCTTCTATGGTGAGGACATTAGTGCCCCCTCCTAAGGGGTCCAAGTTGGCACTAGCCAGGTCCATCTTAGTATGAGAAAGTCCATATTGTTGAGCCCTTGCATAACCCCCACCAATCACCCCATGACCCCTTTGTTCATGAGCTCTTAGAGCAAGCTCTGGGCTAACTAGGGTTGAGGCTGGACACCATTCACAGAACAGGTCATGTTGTCCACCTGTTTAGATTGCTTAGAGCCTCTTCTACTCCTGGGACATAAATATTCTCACTACAGTAGATTGTTTGCTCAACACACATTCCAACCTCCTTCTAGTGTGCCTTTCCTCACAGTGGGGAAAGCTAAAACTCTTAAATCTTGTTGCAGTTAGGGTTCCAGATGTGATGGAGAATCTATCTTTTTTTTTTTTTTTTAAGATTTTATTTATTTGACAGAGAGAGAGACTGCACGCACGAGCAGGGGGAGTGGCAGGCAGAGGGAGAGGGAGAAACAGACTCCCCGCCAAACAGAGAGGCCCGAGAGCCCCGAGAGCCCCGAAAGCCTGATGAGTTGGGGCTCGATTCCAGGACCCTGAGATCATGACCTGAGGTGAAGGCAGACGCTTAACTGACTGAGCCACCCAGGCACCCCAAGAGAATCTGTCAATCTTGCACTTACATGAGACTTGAATTTAAAACTGAACTCACTGAGTTAAGTACACAGGAGGCAGAGTGCGAATTATCTACTTTGCTGCTGTGGATCATGGCAGAGAAACCAGCTCTGTGGTTACTAGTTCACTAATTTGATAGTTTCCTGTGGTGGCAGCCATAACTTACCCAACCATAGCCGAACCCGTGAGATTCTAGGGGCAGGAAGTTGCTCTTACAAGTCCCGTGTAAAACTTATTCCTCTAGCCCTTCCAAATATTGTATAAGCCACCTAATCCCTGATAGTAAATCCCTTTTCCCTTCAACTAGATAGAGTGATATCTGCAGTCTGCAACTGAAGCCTGACAGATAGTCTCACATTCGAGGCCCTTCTGAGAGTTTCATCTATATTCTTCCTCTCCAAACTACCCCCCCATTTTTTAAAAGATTTTATTTATTTATTTGTCAGAGAGAGGGAGAGAGAGCACAAGCAGAGGGAGCAGCAGAAGGAGAGGGAGAAGCAGGCTCCCCGCGGGAGCAGGGAGCCCGATGCGGGGCTCGATCCCAGGACCCCGGGATCATGACCTGACCCAAAGGCAGATGCTGAACCGACTGAGCCACCCAGGCATCCCTCCAAACTTCCTTTTAATATTACTTCTAATTCTCCATATAGCCAAACCATTAGCCTCTTTCCAAGAATCAGTGCAGGTTTTTACCTCAGGCCCTCTCTCCTTTTGGGAAAACTACATAGATGTAGTTCTTGAAGTTCTGCCTACCCCTAATGTCTTCCAGGGTCAACCTTGATTTGGGGCCATAATAGTTCAGCAGTCCATATCTTTCTTTTTTTTTTTTTTTAAAGATTTTATTTATTTACTTGACAGAGAGAGAGACAGCGAGAGAGGGAACACAAGCAGGGGGAGTGGGAGAGGGAGAAGCAGGCTTCCCGCTGAGCAGGGAGCCCGATGCGGGGCTCGATCCCAGGACACTGGGACCATGACCTGAGCCGAAGGCAGACGCTTAACGACTGAGCCACCCAGGCGCCCCTGTTGTGATTTAACTTTGCTTCATGATTGACTAAAGCTGACACTGTGGAAAGATACAACTTGTGTGTGTGCTTTCATAGCATTTGACACTTACCAATTTTTAAGAATTCTTCATATATTCTGCCAAGTCATTTGTCACCTATATGCATCACACATAGTTTCTTCCATACAGTGGCTTGCCTTCTTACTTTTTTTTTTTCTGCCTTCTTACTTTCTTAATGGCATCTTTTGATGTCTTAATCAACACTTGCATTTTAAAATTGCTATTTTAGGGGCACCTGGGTGGCTCATTTGGTTGAGTGTCTGCCTTTGGCTCAAGTCCTGATCCTGGGGTCCTGGAATTGAGCCCCACGTCGGGCTTCCTGCTCATCCGGGAGTCTACTTCTCCCTCTCCCTCTATGCTCTCTCTCTCAAGTAAATAAACAAAATCTTTATTTAAAAAAAAAATTCCTGTGTCAGGGAAGAAGGGGAAGTCAAAGGTAAGGCAAAGAACTTGGACTTTCAGAGATTTAAGAGGTGGGTGACTTGCATCTCTCTTCACCTCCCTCCCTTGCCATGCATAAAAATGTAGATGTGGTAATGTGCCCTAACTAGGCAAAGAGGGCATGAAACAGCCTCCGAAATTTCCTGAGACCCCACAGTGTTTCAGAAGAATCACGTTTCAGCTTGAACCAGGATCGTTCCAGGACATGAGTGAGACTCAGAGAGATCGTTAGAGCCAACAGGAGCCCGTATGAGACAGTTATCGGTGTATGTACCGCCGAGTCATAACTGAACCAAGAGATTAGACCAACTCATCGCATGCGGACTTCAAGGGCAGTAGCCAACAAGGTTCCCCGGTGATCAGAAAGGCAGAAAAGGAAAAGTACTTCAGAAACCACAGGTGCCAAAGACCCTGTGAGAGCAGATCTAAGACTCTCTCTCCCCATTTACCAGGAGGTCACACAGCCATTGCACACTCCAGAAGACATATCAGAAAGAAGAGGAGGAGGAGACAATCTCAAGACTTTAGAATTTGCCTGAAGGAATTGTTTTGCCACAAAGAGTCTGTTGAAACCGAAAGACACAGAGATTCTATTAATTGGCAAGTTTAAGGTACCAACCCACTAGTGGTATTGGGGTTGTGAAGATTTGATCACTTACAAAAAATGAACTATGTTTTCTTAGCACATGTGATTGTGTAATTTTGTAACCACGTAATGATTCTAATTGCTTTCCTGCCTCTGGAGGGCGCTTCTTTCACAATTATTCTCATTCTTTGGTACTAATTTACATGAGACCAGACTCAATCTCCTTGTGAAAATAAAAAAACCTAGCACAGTTAGGAGTTTTTATGTTTTGCATTATGCCAATCATCCTCTTCTGATTTGAGGAGACAGTATTTATACTTAGAGTATTTGCAGTGTTTAGGAACATAAAAATAGCAATTAGCACAATATTATTAGGGCAATAAATCAAACATATGATCAAGTAAGAAAACTAATAAGAACTATAGGTTTATTTTGTAAGTGATTTTCCCAGGACGAAAGTCTTTTATGACCCCTTTATTCAAATTACACTTCCAAGGACATATTTAAATTAAGAGAGAACATAGCAAGTTGATAATAGTTATCATCACCAAGTCTCCAATTGGCACAAATGGAAATGGAAAACAAGACCGACATTTTTTTTTTTTTTTTTTTTTAAAGATTTTTTATTTATTTATTTGAGAGAGAGAGAATGAGAGAGAGAGCACATGAGAGGGGGGAGGGTCAGAGGGAGGAGCAGACTCCCTGCAGAGCAGGGAGCCCGATGCGGGACTCGATCCCGGGACTCCAGGATCATGACCCGAGCCGAAGGCAGTCGCTTAACCAACTGGGCCACCCAGGCGCCCGACATTTTTTTTTTTAAAAGATTTTATTTATTTATTTGACAGTGAGAGAGAGAACACAAGCAGGAGGTAGCTGGAGAGGGAGAAGCAGGCTTCCTGCTGAGCAGGGAGGCCGATGCGGGGCTCAGTTTCAGGACCCCGGGATCATGACCTGAGCTGAAGGCAGATGCTTAACTGACTGAGCCACCCAGGTGCCCCAAGTCTCACAATTTTTAACAAAAGTGTCTGTGAAAGAAATGAAGATGTCCCCTCTTCCTTGCAGCAACAGAGGAAGGAATAGCATTCTGCATTATCAAAGTAGTTCAAAGAATCTGATTTGACAAGGAGTTAAATTGAGAACGTTTATAAAAATGTCAGTCTTGGGGTTCCTGGGTGGCTCAGTCGGTTAAGTGTCTGCCTTCAGCTCGGGTCGTGATCCCAGGGTCCTGGGATTGAGCCCCACATCGGGCTCCCTGCTCAGGAGGAGCCTACTTCTCCCTCTGCCCCCTGCTCTTGCTCTTTATCTCAAATAAATAAATAAAATCTTTAAAAAAAATTGTGAGACTTCCTTTTATTTATTTTTTTAAAAATTTTTATTTATTTATTTGAGAGAGCACGCACAAGCGAGAGAGCACAAGCAGAGGGAAATGGCAAGCAGAGAGAGAGGGAGAAGCAGTCTCCCCACTGAGCAGGGAGCCCCCCAAGACCCTGAGATCATGACGTGAGCTGAAGGCAGACACTTAACCGACTGAGCTACGCAGGCACCCCGAGACTTGCTTTTAAAGGCCAGGCTCTGGCATTTCATTAGTTAGCATTAAAAGCAAAATTCAGTCCTTTAAATCTTGATTTAACTGACTGAAGAAACAGATGGGAAGATTTTCTTTAATAAAGAATATACAGCAGAAATCTACCATATTAACCTTCCATGTTAGTGACTCTCCTCTTCCCCTGTTCATTGACTCCTTTTTCTCTGTCCTGTAATATACAGAAATCTTATCTCAAAAATTACCTGAACGTGATATATCTAAACGCTGGATTACTACTCAGCAACAAAAAGGAATGAGCCACTGACATATATAAGAGAATGTGGATAGATCTCCAAAACATTGTGACGAACGGAAGAAGTCAGGCCGAAGAGTCCATATTGCCTGATTCTGATGAGGGAGCAGAAGGCTAGCTGAGAACAAAGCAGAAGCTGACACCCTACACCCACCTCCCCCCATGTGGTATGTGTGACATTCCTCAGGTAGTCCCGGCTGCCCTAAAGGAAAAACAAATGGTTAACTGATAAGAGATCACAGTCCTGCAGGACAGAAGTCTCCCTCAGTTTACAAAAGTCTTAGCAATTTACAAGGACAAAGCATTTCTATCAATGGCCTAGCTTCCAGAAGGGAATGTAGATACAATGAAATGTCCTTATAATCTGTAGCCCATTGACAGACACTTGAAGTGGGCAAAGTGTAATGTCTCTCCAGGAAGCTCCCAACTATCTTGCTGTTAATGCCTTACTAGAAGGAAAAACACCTTAACTTGACAATGGCAAGCCCTCTGGTATCCTGTGAGTCTTCTTTAACATACAAAAATCCTTTTGAAACCTCCCTTTTCCTTACCTCCCCCCATTCTCAAGTATATAATCAGCCACCCCTCACAACCCCAGGGCAGCAGCTCTTTCTGCCCACGGGTCTTGTCCCCGTGCTTTAATAAAACCACCTATTTGCACCAAAGATGGCTTAAGAATTCTTTTTTGGCCATCAGCTCCAAATCCCAACCTTCAAACTACATCAAAAAAGATGCTCAACATCATTAGTCACTGAGGAAATGCAAATCAAAACCATGAAATATGGGGCAGCTGGGTGGCTCAGTTGTTAAGCATCTGCCTTCAGCTCAGGTCATGATCCCAGGGTCCTGGGATCGAGTCCTGCATCAGGCTCCCTGCTCAGGGGGAAGCCTCCTTCTCCCTCTCTCACTCCCCCTGCTTGTGTTCCCTCTCTCGCTGTGTCTCTTTCTGTCAAGTAAATAAATAAAATCTTTAAAAAAAAAAAACAAACCATGAAATACTACTTGACCCCACTAGGACATCTTTTTGCATCAAAAAGAATAAATTACTTATGAATAAATTTAACCAAAGAGGTGAAAGATCTGTATACTAAAAATTATAAGTCACTGATGATAGAAATTGAAGAAGACACAAATAAATGGGAAAATATTCTGTGCTCATCGATTGGAAGAGCTGATATTGTTAAAATGCCCATACTACCCAAAGCAACCTACAGATTCAATGCAATCCCTATCAAAATTCCAATGGCATTTTTCACAGAAATAGAACAAAAAATCCTAAAATTTGTATGGAACCATGAAAGACCCCAAATAGCCAAAGCAATCTTGAGAAAGAAGAACAAAGCTAGAGGCATCACACCTCTTGATTTCAAAATATATTACAAAATAGGGGCGCCTGGGTGGCGCAGCTGGCTGAGCAGCCCACTCTTGGTTTTGCTGGCTCAGGTCATGATCTGGGGGTCGTGAAATCAGGCCCCACGTTGGGCTCCGCACTCGGTGAGGAGTCTGCTTGAGTCTCTCTCTCCCCCTCCCTCTGCCCCTCCCTCCCCACTCTCTCTCTCTCAAATAAATGGATAAATCTTTAAAAATATAGATATAGATTACAAAATATATCACAAAGCCTTAGTAATCAAAACAGTGTGGCACTGACATAAAAATAGACACCTAGATCAATGGAACAGAATAGAGACCCCACAAATAAACGCATACATATATGGTCAGTTAATTTACAACAAAGGAGCCAGGAACATACAATGGGGAAAGGATAGTCTTTTCAATAAATTGTGTTGGGAAAACTGGATCGTCACATGCAAAAGAATGAAACTAGACCCCTATCTCTCACCATACACAAAAATCCATTCAAAATGGATTAAAGATGAACATAAGACCTAAAATCATAAAACTCTTAAAAGACATAGGGGGTAAGCTGGTTGATATTGGTCTTGGCAACAATTTTTTGGATTTGACACCAAAAGCAAAGGCATCAGAAGCTGAAATAAACAAGTGAGGCTACATCAAACTAAAGAGCTTCTACAGAGCAAGGGAAACAATAAATTGAAAAGGGCAAACTACAGAATGGGAGAAAATAATTACAAATTATTTATCTGATAATGAGTAAGGGACAGGCGGGGCTAGGTAGGGAGAAATAGATAGGGGGCTATGTGATCAGGCTCACAGAAATCCCAAAAATGTGGAGGTATAAGGAAACCAGAGAAAAAGGAACACACCAGACTACCCTGCCCTAGGTGTCTGGGGGTGGGGGTGGGGGGGGCTTATTTATGACAGTCTCCTGTGGTCAACAGAAAATAACCAGACCCTAAAAAGGAGTAAGCCATTAAAGATGTTATCACTAGTCCTTAATCAGTGGTGCTACCAGTAGAGAAGTCAAAAAGATTTAAGTTCTAGGGCGCCTGGGTGGCTCAGTCGTTAAGCGTCTGTCTGCCTTTGGCTCAGGTCATGATCCCATGGTCCTGGGATCGAGCCCCACATCGGGCTCCCTGCTCAGTGGGAAGCCTGCTTCTCCCTCTCCCACTCCCCCTGCTTGTGTTCCCTCTCTCACTGTGTCTCTCTCTCTCTGTCAAAATAAATAAATAAAATCTTAAAAAAAAAAAAAAGATTTAAGTTCCCTGGTTAGCCTTCAATAAGAGAGCAACCCTAAAAGCCCTCAGTGGCAACCCTGTTGGGATCCCTCTCACCCCTGAGATAGATTAAACTCTATCGCTTTGCTCACTCTCCTTTGTCTGCAAGATTCACTCTTCAACTCCATGAGACAAGAACCTAGCTCTCCGCTTCTATAAGAGATTAATATCCATATTATAAAAGGACCCATACAACTTAATAGCAAAAAAAAAAAAAAAAATCTGAATTAAAAATGAGCAGAGAAACTGAGTAGACATTTTCCCCAAGAAGACATACAAATGGCCAACAGGTACATGAAAAGGTGCTCAACATCACTAATCATCAGGGAAATGCAAATCAAAATCACAATGAGATACCACCTCACACCTATTACGATGGCTATCATCAAAAAAGCCTGGGGTGGCTCAGTCGGTTAAGTGTCCGCCTTTAGCTCAGGTCATTATGCCAGGGTCCTGGGATTGACTCCTGCATCGGGCTCCTTGCTTGGTCGGGAGCCTCCTTCTCCCCTGCCTGCTGCTTCTCCTGCTTGTGCTTTCTCTCTCTCTCTCTGTCAAATAAATAAATAAAATCTTAAAAAAAAAAAGAGAGATAAGTGTGGTTGAGAATGTGGAGAAAATGGAATCCTTGTGCACCATTGGTGGGAATGTAAATTGCTGCAACCACTATGGAAAACAGCATGAAGTTTCCTCCAAAAATTAAAAATAGAATCACCATATGATCCAGCAATCCCACTTCTGGATATAAATCCAAAGGAAATGAAAACAGGATATCAAAGAGATATCTGCATTCCCATGTTCACTGCAGCAATATTCACAGTAGCCAAGATAGAGAAACAAGCTAAGTGTCCATCAATGAATGAATAAAGATGTGATTATATATACGTGGCATATTATGCAGCCATGAGAAAGAAGGAAATCCTGCCACTTGCAGCAACATGGATAGACCCTGAGGGCATTATGCTATGTGAAACAAACCAGAGAAAGATAAACACTGCATGGTGTCACTTAGGTGTTGGGGGGGAAAATCGAACTCAGAAAGAGAGAGTAAAAAAGTGTTTGCCAGAGGTAGAAGTGGGGGGTGGGGGATGGGAGCAGGAGGTAGGGAGAGGTTGGTGAAAAGGTAAAAACTTTCAGTTATAAAATAAGTTAAGTTCTGAGGGTCTAATGTAAAACATGGTGACTGCATTTGATTACACTATATTGTATAATTGAAATTTGCTGAGAGAACTTAAATGTTATCAACAACAACAAAAAAGATAAATATGTGAGGTGATGGATGTGTTAATTAACTAGATGGGGGTTCCCTTCACAATGTATCCATTTATCAAAACACCATGATGTACATTTTAAATGTCTTACAAGTTTTTTTTCAACTACCTTGATAAAGCTGCAATTAAAAAAATAAATGCAATCAATGTACTTATAGAACAATTATACTTATGTTTGAGAGCATAAATGTATTTTATCAAAATAAGTACTAAAATTATTATGTATTATCTCCGTATTTCCTTTGTTTACAACTTGTTGACAAAAATAGATTTCTTTTTTTTAAAAGACTATTTATTTATTTGACAGAGAGAGAGAGAGCACAAGCAGGGGGAGTGGCAGAGGGAGCTGCAGAGGGAGAGGGAGAAGCAGGATCTCCGCTGAGCAGGGAGGCTGACGCGAGGCTCGATCCCAGGACCCTGGGATCATGACCTGAGCCGAAGGCAGATGCTTAACCAACTGAGCCACTCACGAGCCCAACAAAAATAAATTTAAATAACATTGTCACCAGCTAGTCCCCAAGACCTATCTTTACTGCCCACCTACTTGTACTCACCGACCTTTGTCCCACTTTTTCTTTAACCTCTTCTTTCCAGCTTATCTCTTAACTCAAGCAAATGGAAAGCAAAACTGCCCATGGAGAAATAATGACTGCCTTGACAAGACCTCCAACCAGCCCAGATGGCCCAGACCAGTTTGAACTTAACCCTGACTCGCACCTGCACAGATGGACCATGGAAAGACCATGGAATGACCATGGAATGATTGACAACTACCTTTATCTCATTATAATACTAAAATCTCCACCCAAGGAGGAACACAAGCCTCATTTACATAACATACAATGTGTGTGTAGGCATGTTTCCTTAGGCACATGTACAACCTTATGCCACCGCTACACATTACAAGGCTTCCTTATCTAAATACTCATCCTAACCCTAAATTAACTCAACCTGGTGCAGTTTCTGACTCACCAAGGAAGGAACTCGCGTAGGTTCCTTACAGAATCGTACAAAAAAAGGAAGGAAGAAATATGTTTGGTCTTTGTCCCCAGTTCCTGGTACAGAATTTCTAAAACCCTTGTAATCATCTGAGTGATAAGAGTATCTTTATATGCTAATGAGATGACTAGTGGCTGGGAACCTGTAAATGGCTTGGGGTGGGGGAAAGGGTTGGTTGCCGAAAGACCAGGGCTTCATTAGAGGGTTGGAACTTTCAGTCCCATCGGCCACTCCTCACCTCCAGGAAGGGGAGAGGAGCTGGAGATTGAGTTAATTCTCAATGGCCAATGATTTAATCAATCGTGCTTAAATAATGGAACCCCTAAATGATGGCGTTGGGAGAGCTTCCAAATTGGTGACCACATCAAAGTGCTGGGAGGGTAGCATGCCCAAAGGAAGCTCCTTGTCCCTTACCCCACATCTTGTCCTATGTGTCTCTTCCATTTGGCTAACCCTGAGTTGTGTCACTTATAATAAGCCAGTAATAGTAAATAAAGGATTTTCTTCAGTTCTGTGAGTCATTCCAGCAAATTATTGAATCTGAGGTGGGAGTTGTGAGAACCCTCACAAGTTAGAGCCAGTTGGTCAGAAGTGCAGGTGGTAACTTGGAACTTTTGATGGGTGTCTGCAGGCAGGGCAGTTTTGGGAGATTAAGCCCTTAAACCTGTAGAGTCCAAACTTACTCTGGGTAGTTAGTGTCAAAAATGAATTGAGGGATACCTGGGTAGCTCAGTCGGTTAAGCATCTGCCTTTGGCTCAGGTCATGATCCCAGGGTCCTAGGATCGAGTCCCAAGTCTGGCTCCTTGCTCAGCGGGGAGCCTGCTTCTCCCTCGGCCTGCCGCTCCCCCTGCTTGTACTCTCTCTCTCTGACAAATAAATAAAATCTTAAAAAAAAAAATTAACTGAATTGTAAGACACTCAGTTGATGTCAGCAGAAAATGCTTGGTATGGAAAAAAACTCACATTTGATGTCAGAAGTATTGTAAGTGAAAAAAAGATCATACAGCCCTAGCCAACTAATACAATACAGAATGACTTCACAGTCTCGGGGTAGACAAAGATTGATGGAATCTTTGTCTAAAGATTAGATGTGATGTAAAAGTCACTAGCCATAAAAGAAAAGAAAAAAGAAAAGACAAATTGAACTTTATTAAAATTAATAACTCCTGCTGGAAAACTGGAAACAACCCAAATTTCCATCAACAGATGAAAGAATAAGCAAATTGGGATTACATCTTTGCAGTGAAATATTGCATAGAAATAAAAAGAACAAACTACTGATAAACACAATAGCATGGACTAATCTCAAAAATAGGATGTTGAATCGCCAAAGGCAAGGGAAGCAAGGGCAAAAATGAACTATTGGGACTTCATCAAGATAAAAAGCTTTTGCACAGCAAAGGAAACAGTCAACAAAACCAAAAGACAACTGACAGAATGGGAGAAGATATTTGCAAATGACATATCAGATAAAGGGCTAGTATCCAAAATCTATAAAGAACTTATCAAACTCAACACCCAAAGAAAAAGAATCCAATCAAGAAATGGGCAGAAAACATGAACAGACATTTCTGCAAAGAAGACATCCAAATGGCCAACAGACACATGAAAAAGTGTTCAACATCACTCGGCATCAGGGAAATCCAAATCAAAACCTCAATGAGATGCCATCTCACACCAGTCAGAATGGCTAAAATTAACAAGTCAGGAAATGACAGATGTTGGCGGGGATGCGGAGAAAGGGGAACCCTCCTACACTGTTGGTGGGAATGCAAGCTGGTGCAGCCACTCTGGAAATCAGTATGGAGGTTCCTCAAAAAGTTGAAAATAGAGCTACCCTACGACCCAGCAATTGCACTACTGGCTATTTACTCCAAAGATACAAATGTACTGATCCAAAGGGGTATGTGCACCCCAATGTTTATAGCATCAACGTCTACAATAGCCAAACTATGGAAAGAGCCAAGATGTCCATCAACAGATGGATAAAGAAGATGTGGTGTATATATATATATATATATATATATATATATATATACACATACAGACACAATGGAATATCATGCAGCCATCAAAAAACACGAAATCTTGCCATTTGCAACAATGTGGACGGAACTAGAGGGTATTATGCTAAGCGAAATAAGTCAGTCAGAGAAAGACAAGTATCATATGAGCTCACTGATATGAAGAATTCTTAATCTCAGGAAACAAACTGAGGATTGTTGTGGGAGGGATGGGGTGGCTGGGTGATAGGCATTGGGGAAGGTATGTGCTATGGTGAGCGCTGTGAATTGTGTAAGACTGATGAATCACAGACCTGTACCTCTGAAACAAATAATACATTATATGTTTAAAAAAAAAAAAAGAAGAAGATAGTCGGAAGGGAAAAATGAAGGGGGGGAAATCGGAGGGGGAGACGAACCATGAAAGGCTATGGCCTCTGAGAAACAAACTGAGGGTTTTAGAGGGGAGGGGGGTGGGGGGATGGGTTAGCCTGGTGATGGGTATTAAGGAGGGCATGTATTGAACAGAGCACTGGGTGTTATATGCAAACAACGAATCATGGAACACTACATCAAAAACTAATGATGTAATGCATGGTGACTAACATAACATAAAAAAAAAAAATGGATGTTAAAGAAAAGAAGCCAGACACAAAAGAATCCACGCTGTATTCATATAAAGTGCAGAAGCTAGCAAAATCAATCCATGGTGATACGAACCAGAATTTTGGTTGCCTCTATGGGGGGCCAGGAATTGATTAGAAAGCGGTAGGAGGGAAATTTCTGGGGTGATGAAAATGTTCTAGAATTTGATTAGGGTGATGATAGTATATATTTGTCATCATAACTATTCAAACTTATTTGAGATCTGTGCATACATATGTGTATGTAAATTATATCTGAATGAACAAAAACAAAAAGGATTTTTAAAAGATTGTATGAGATACTACCTATAGCCACCAGTTTCTTAAAAACTAAGAAGTCTCATAATGCCCAGTATCAGAAAATATATGAAATTCTTAACCACTCCTAATAGGAATGTAATTTGGTTCAACTACTTGGCAAAACAACATGACACCATCTTGTGAATTTGAACACTTGGGAACCAATGACCCAGCAATTCTACTCAAGAAACACTTCCACTTAACTGACAGGCCATGTGGATTAAAGAAGATCCAGATAAAATAATAAAAATATAGAGGAAAATCATGGCAAACATTTGTATAACTTTAGGATGAAAGCAACTTTCTGAAGCAAGAAGGAAAAGACACACTTACCAACGTAAAATTTAAAATTGTATTGCAAAAGACACCATAAACGGAGTCCAAAGACAATAAACTGGGAATAAATATTTGCAACACATATGACAGGTAAAGGGTTAATACCTGTAATCAATGAAAAGCACCTGTAATTCCTGGGAGAAAAACACCTCAGCAGAAAAATAAGCAAAATATATGAATAGGCAGTTCACAAAAGAGGAATACAAGTGTCCAAAACAAAATAAAACACTGAAACATGTTTATCTTCACGAGTAATCAAAACACATTGTGTGGGGTGCCTGGGTGGCTTAGTCGGTTAAGCGTCTGCCTTCGGCTGGGGTCATGGTCCCAGGCTCCTGGGATCGAGCCCCATATGGGGCTCTCCGCTCAGCTGCAAGTCGGCTTCTCCCTCTCCTCTGTGATCTCTCTCACTTTTGCTCTCTCTCAAATAATCTTAAAAAAAACAAAGCAAAACACAACACAACACGTTTTGTTTTTGTGATGATTAACAGTGGCAAACATTTTCAATATTTTTTAAGATTTTATTATTTTTTTAAGATTTTATTTATTTGTCAGACAGAGAGAGAGAGAGAGCACAAGCAGGGGGAGTGGCAGGCAGAGGGAGAAACAGGCTCCCCGCTGAGCAAGGAGCCCGATGCGGGGCTCAATCCCAGGACCCTGACTTGAGCCGAAGGCAGACGCTTAATCGAATGAGCCACCCAGGTGTCCCTAAGATTTCATTTTTAAGTAATCTCTGCACCCAACGTGGGGCTCGACCTCACAACCCCGAAATCAAGAGTTGCACCAACTGAGCCAGCCAGGCACCCCTCAATCTTTTTGATGTCAGATTCCTCCCTGTCTTTATCCTCATGTTCTCCCCAATTCCCTGTAATTGGCTTTGACCTCGACATTCCACTGAAATTGCCCTTGGTGAGATCTTCCAAATACAAAGAGCACTCCTAACCCTCTCTAGAATTCTCCAAGGCACTTGGCCCCTCCACTTTCCTTCCAATACTCCTCCCAGGCTTCTTTTTTTTTTTTTTTAAGATTTTATTTATTTATTTGTCAGAGAGAGAGAGAGAGCACAAACAGGGGGAGCAGCAGGGAGAGGGAAAAGCAGACTCTCCACTGAGCAAGGACCCTGATGCGGGACTTGATCCCAAGACCCTGGGATCGTGACCTGAGCCGAAGGCAGACACTTAACCAACTGAGCTACCCAGGCATCCCTCCTCCCAGGCTTCTTGAAGAATCATTCCCACCGGGCTCCTGGGTAGCTTAGTCAGTTAAGTGTCTGCGTTTGGCTTGGATCACGGTCCCAGGGTCCTGGGATTGAGTCCTGTGTCAGGCTCCTTGCTCAGTGGGGAGCCTGCTTCTTCCTCTGCCTCCACTCCCCCTGCTTGTGTGCTGTCTCGCAAATAAGTAAGATCTTATTAAAAATTTTTTTAAAAAGATTTATTCCCACCATCGTAGACCACTTCTATCTCTTGACCAGCCATTCTCCTTCCTTTTCCTGCGCTCTAGGTTTGGCCAACGGTGGGTGGACATTTCTTTTTTGAGGGGTGGGCGAGGGAGGCTGCTCAGCATCTGAGAATTTCCCACCTTATGAATCTTTTATGCAGACCTCACTGTCACTCTAGAAGCTGAAAATGCCAGGTATGTGCTTTCCCAGCCCCTTCTGCAACGGGCGCTGGCACTGACCTGGGCTGGGCTGGGCTGATCAGATGCAGGTATGGTAGACTTTGACTCTGGACTTACTGGTGGAAAAAAGCAGAATCAATGGACCGGTGTTCCTGGCAGTTTCCCTGGCAGTCCTGTGGAGCTCGGTTCTCAGCCCGACCGTGTCAGCGGTGTGAGGTGTGACATCTAGTGGACAGTGGTATCCTCACCAAACAGTGTTTATAGAGTGATTTTTGGCTCTGGTTTTAGCCATTTAGGCTCTGAGCCTGGTTCTCCAGCTTTCCCAGTGATTCTGTGAGCTATCTATAGCTTAACTTAAAAAATCAGAATCTATTTCCGTTGCTTGCGACTGAGAACTCTGACAAATATAGCATTTCAAAAAGCTGTCCTCCATTCTGTGTCTCTATACCACTTAAAACCACACTTATCTACCTTCTAAACTTCTTTTTTTTTTTTAAAGATTTTATTTATTTATTTGACAGAGAGAGACATAGCGAGAGCAGGAACACAAGCAGGGGGAGTGGGAGAGGGACAAGCAGGCTTCCCGCAGAGCAGAGAGCCCGATGCAGGGCTCGATCCCAGGACCCTGGGATCATGACCTGAGCCGAAGGCAGACGCCTAACGACTGAGCCACCCAGGCGCCCTACCTTCTAAACTTCTATTTTAAATAAGCCATGAAACTCAGCACATTATCATTTGCTACCTTATACTTTAATATTTCATTTTCATATGTTTATTACAAGCCCTGTTATGCCTATAAATTATGTTTCTCTAACAATACCATCAACAATGAGCACAATTACAGTGAAAGATCACATAGCCTTATATATTTGCTAATGGAGATGACGGGAACAGGACAAACTGAAAACAGAGGGGTACACGGCTGGCAGGTGCAGTGTCCCCGAGCAGTGGAGAGAAGAGATCTAGAACCCAAGTCAAGGAGTTGGCCTTGGGAGCAGAGACGGTTCAGCTGTAGGAGGAGGGCAGACAGAGTGTAAGCGTACAGATGCTTTCAGTGGTAGGTGTGGTAGTGAGTGCCTTAATTTTCTCTGTGCATCAGGCAAACAAATGAAACTACCCAAATTTCCATCAACAGGTGAAAGGATAAAAGAAATTTTCACCTACTAATCTCCACTCTTCTGCTCTCTACTATCAAAGCTCCTCCTGAGGGAAGGTCCCGTGAGAACAAAGCAAACAGAATGTAGGTAAGAAATACAGCAGATAAAGTCACTTTATTTTGTTCAAGGATAAATTCATGGCAAGTAGCCATATCTTCTCAGGCTATTTAGCCGTTAAACTTCAGAATGAGATATTGTTGTTATTACAGGGCTATCATTAACCTGTTTATTTCAATTGGAAGACAAAGTATTTGACAGAGGACAGACTTTGTCAACACATTTAGCAGACACTTTCCGTAGATTGAATGAGTTAAAAATATAGAGCTCTGAGACTTTGACCAAAAAAAAAAAAAAAAAAGTATTTAAAATATGTCATAAGATAAACATGATGTATTGTAAATATTTTTTAAATTTTCTGTAAATTATGACATTTTGATGTATATTTGACATTATGACATTAAAAAACCTTTCTGGCTAGGGAGAGACTGCCCCTCCCAGAGTAGCCTACGAGCACGCCTTTTGTATGCCTACCAACCAATTCAGAGTTCATACTCCCAACTACCTTCTGATCTCTCACACACTAAGCCAGTATAGTTGGTCCTTGAACAACACGGGTTTGAACTGTGTGGGTCCACTTATAAATGGATTTTTTTCAATAAATATACTACAGTACTATAAAGGTACTTTCTCAGTCTTCTATTTTCTCAATAATATTTTCTTTTTCTCTAGCTTACTTTATTGTAAGAATACAGTATATAAAATATATAACATACAAAATATGTGTTAGTTGACTGTTTATGTTAGTGGTATGGCATCCAGTCATCAGTACGCTATTAGTAAAATTTGGGGGGAGTCAAAAGTTATATGCAGATTTTTGACTGCGCACAGGGTGGGAGACAGGGTGTCCTGGTGCCCAACCCCCACACTGCTCAAGGGTAAACTGTATTGCCCTTGCCCTAAATGATTCCAGATCCCAGTACCAGGTAACTAGGGACCACCCCTAGAGCTCACAGCTGACGAAAATTATTTCAAAACTAGCCAATCCTAAACTGTTCGTCCTGCATTGTCTTTTCCATGGAAAGCCCAGAAAGGGCCATGGACTAGGCTCTACCTTCTGATCAATGCCGGTGCTTGCTACGTGGCCCTGCCTAGTGTGTGGTGACCTCTCTCTAGGATATGGGAGTATAATAATTTTCTTCCTTTTGGGGTACCTGGCTGGCTCAGTCAGTAGAGCATGTGACTCTTGATCTCAAGAGACCCACAATGGGCATGGAGCCTACTTAAGAAAAAAAAATTCTTCCTCTCAAGCCTCATTCTCGTCTCCTCCTGTGCCTGTACTGACTTTACCATACCATATCCAACATGTACATTCTTTCTTTTTATTATTATTATTGAAGTATGGTTGACACATAATGTTACATTAGTCTCAGGTACGCAACATAGTGATTCCACAAGTCTATATGTTATTCTATGCTGACCACAAGTGTAGCTACCATCTGTCACCATACGATGCCATTAAAACATAGGTCTTGTCAAAACAACACAATTTAAAAATGGGCAAAAGAATTCAATACACATTTCACCAAAGAAGATATATGAATGGCTAAAAAACACATGAAAATAAGCAGTTGAGGGGCACCTGGGTGGCTCTGTTGGTTAGGCGTCTGCCTTTGGCCCAGGTCATAATCTCAGCATCCTGGGATCGAGCCCCACGGGGAGTCTGCTTCTCCCTCTCATGCTCTCTTTCTCTCTCTTTCAAATAAATAAATAAAATATTTTTTAAAAAAAGAAAATAAGCAGTTGAAAAAATGTTCAACATCATTATCCATCGGGGAAATGCAAATTAAAACCACAATGAATAACGGGGCACCTGGGTGGCTCAGTTGTTAAGCGTCTGCCTTCGGCTCAGGTCATGGTCCCAGGGTCCTGGGATCGAGCCCCGCATCGGGCTCCCTGCTCCGCAGGAAGCCTGCTTCTCCCTCTCCCATTCCCCCTGCTTGTGTTCCCTCTCATGCTGTGTCTCTCTCTGTCAAATAAATAAAATCTTAAAAAAAAAAACAAAACACAATGAATAAAAAAGAAACCACAATGAGATACCATTTTGCACCACTGGAATGACTAAAATTAAAAAGAGAAACAATTAGGGCGCCTGGGTGGCTCAGATGGTTAAGCATCTGCCTTCGGCTCAGGTCATGATCCCAGAGTCCTGGGATCGAGTCCCGCATCGGGCTCCCTGCTAGGCGGGGAGCCTGCTTCTCCCTCTGCCTCTGCCTCTCTCTCTCTCTCTGTCTCTCTGACTCTCATGAATAAATAAATAAAACATTTAAAAAAAAATAAAAAAATAAAAAAAAAATAAAAAAAAATAAAAAGAGAAACAATTAAAAGTGCCGGCCCATGGAGAGGAAATTCGCAATGGTTATCTCTATGAAATGGAATTTTAGATATCGATCATGTATTTGTGTACTTTTTCATATGTCCCTAAGTGTCTTTAATTAATATCTTTAATCTGTAAAAATCTAAAAAGAAATGTTATTATTAATAATTTTAAAACTAAGCTGGGGTGCCTGGGTGGCTCAGTCGGTTGAGTGCTAACTCTTGGTTTCAGCTCAGGTTGTGATCTAATGGGTCATGGGATAGAGCCCCGTGCTGGGCTCTGTGCTCAGCGAGGAGTCTGCTTGAGAGTCTCTCCCTCTGCCCCACCCCCACTCGCACACACTCTCACTCTTCCTAAAATAAATAAATGTATTTTTAAAACTTAAAAAAAAAAGTGCTGGCCCAGATGTGAAAAAACAGGAGATCTCAGACACCGAGAATATAAAACGCACAGCAACTTTGGAAAATAGTCTGTCAGTTTCTTAAAAGGATAAACATAAAGTTACCATTAAGATCTAGCAATTTCACAACTAAGTATCTACCCAAGAGAAATGAAAACCTATGTCCACACAAATACTTTTACATGAACGTTTATAGCAGTGTTATTCATAATAGCCCAAACTGGAAACAACCCAAATTTTCTTCAATGGATGAATGGATATACAAAATGTGGTATATCCATACAATGGGATACCATTCAGGAATAAAAAGGAAAGCACTACAATGCCAGGATGGTTCAACATCTGAAAATCAATTCATGTAATACATTCTGTTACTAGAATAGAAAAAAATTACATGATCATCTCAATATACAAAGAAGAATTTGACAAAACCCAACACTCTTTCATGCTAAAAAACACTCAACAAATTAGGACTAGAAGGGAACTTCCTCAACCTGATAAAGGTCTTCTATTAAAAACACACAGCTGGGGTGCCTGGGGGGCTCAGTTGCTTAAGTGTCTGACTCTTGACCTTGGCTTAGGTCTTGATGTCATGGTTGTGAGTTCGAGCCCTGCATTAAAAAAAAAAAAAAATCAAACCCACACAGCTAATATCATACTTAATGGTGAAAGACTGAATGCTTTACCCCTAAGATCAGGAACAAGACTAGGCTCTCTGCTCTCCCCACTTCTATTCAACATTGTACTGGAGGGGCTGGCCAGGGCAACTGGGCAAGAAAAAGAAATAAAAGGCATCCAAATTGGAAAGGAAGAAGGCTATCTCTATTTACAGGTGACATGATTGTGTAAATAAGAAATCCAAGGAATCCACTAGAGATTCTTATAACTAAGAAACTAGTTCAGCAAGATTGTAGGATACAAGATCAGTATTTTTTTAAAGGATTATTTATTTAGTACCTTCTACACCCAAAGTGGGGCTCGAACTTACTACCCTGATCAAGAGTCACATGTTCTTCCGACTGAGCCGGCCAGGTGTCCCAAGATCAATATTTTAAAAAATTCTATTTTTATACACTTGCAATGAAAACCCGGAAATGAAAGTTAAAAAAAAAAAAAAAAAGTTAAGTGGAATAGGCTAGTCACAAAAAGACAAATTTGTATGATTCCACTTATATGAAATACCTAGACTATTCAAATTTATAGAGAGAAAACAGAATAGTGGCTGCCAGGGGTTGGAGAGAGGAGGAATGCAGAACTAGCATGTAATAGGTATAGAGTTTCAGTTTGGGAAGATGGAAAAAGGAGTATAGATAGATAGTGGTGATGGCTGGACAACAATGTAAATATACTTAATACCACTGAACTGTATGGACAGTTAAAATGTTTAAAATGGTAAATTCTATGGTATGTGCATTTTACCACAATAAAAGGAAGTAAGGAATGAAGTATTGATACGTGCTACAACTTGCATGAACACTGAAAACATTATGCTAGGTGAAAATAAGTCGGTCACAAAAGTTCACATATATTGTGCCTGAAAGTCTAAAATAGGTAAATCTATACATACAGATAGATTAGGGGTGGGGGCGGGGGGGGGGGGGGAGGGGGGTGGTGAGAGGAGGTGATGAATAAAAGATGGATAGCTAAAGGGTACTTTAGGGTTTACTTAAGTACTTTAGGTATTTAAAGTGTTTCTTTTTGAGGTGATGAAAATGTTCTAAAGTTCACTGTGGTGGTGACTGAATATTTATGTGAATATAGTCAAAACCACTGAATTGTACACTTGAAGTGGTACAATTTGAATGAGTTGTTTATGTGAATTATCTCTCAATAAGGCTAGTTTTTTTCATTAAAGATTTTATTTATTCATTTGAGAGAAAGAGACAGAGCACAAGCAGGTGGAGAGGCAGAGGAGAGGGAGAAGCAGATTCCCCACTGAACTGAGAGCTCAATCCCAGGACCTGGAGATCATGACCACAGCCAAAGGCAGAGGCTTAACCATCTGAGTCACCCAGGTGCCCCAATAAGGCTGTTTTATAAAAAAAGAATGGGGGCGCCCGGGTGGCACAGTTGGTTAAGTGTCCAACTCTTAGTTTGGCTCAGGTTGTGATCTTAGGGTCATGAGATTGAGCATGCATCAGGCTCTGTGCTCAGTGCAGAGTCTGCTTGAGATTCTCTCTCTCTCTTCCTCTCCCCTCCCAACCCTACTCTCTCTCTCCCCCACCTCGAAAATAATAAACAAATCTTTTAAAAAATAAATAAAAGAAGAATGAACTATCAATATATACTACAACACCGGTGAACCTCAAAAACATTACGCAAAGTGAAAGAAGCCAGACACAAAAGGCCACATACTGTATGATTTCATTTATATGAAAGGTCATCTTTGGAAAAGAGAAGCCGATGACCGGTGGGGTGGGCAGCCCTAGTTCCTATTGCCTTCCTAGTTCCTATTCCCTTCGAAGCCTTCAGACTAGCACCACTCAAGTGACCTCTCAAATGGTGACCTCGCATGAAGAAGATGTGGGTGGGATGAACATCTGGGTGAGGCAAGAAACTTGCGCAGATTCAGCAGTAGCCACACTTGCCCCCTTACTCTCCAGCAAATCACCTTGCTGATAACTGTGGAGCAAAGTGCAAGCAGCAAGGAGAAAGTAAGCCAAGAGGGGACCTGGGAGACAGAACCTATTGCCTTGGGAAGCTACCATCTGAGAAAGCTCTTCTTCATTCCTCAGAAGTACCTCTACTGCATTCTCTTCCCTCCCAGCCCCTCCTAGGCACTCAGCTGAATCTGCTCACACCCACTCCCTCTATCTCTGTGAGTGCTTGGGCACCCATGCTCAGTTCTGTGAAAATGAATAAAGGAAACCTCCTTCAAAACGGAATAGGGAAGCCACGAAGGGGGGGCTCTCATGCACCACGACTCATGGAAGCTTGCAGCTCAGTAGGAAGAAGGAAGTTTTCCTCCCCGCCCAGCAACAGCAAGCTGCCCTCACCTGCAGCCACTTCAAATGCTCATTTTCTTCCAATGGATTTCTGTTCAAAACCACCCCTTCCAGCTTCCTCCTTTCCTCTATAAAAGGACCCTCTCCTTCTCTGTTCTCTGCACGTGCCTAGGGTTCGCCATCATTTGGGTGTCCTGAATTGCATCTCCTCTGCTATTCCTGAATAAACTCATTTACTGCTCCATAACCTTTGTTTAATTTTTAAGGTGGACGGGTCACATCAGATCTGGATGAGTGTGAAGTCGGTTTTCAAAGTTGTACAATCTTCCTTTAGCCATCCAGATTTTGGAGAATTTGGCCATCCTTTCTCTATGGAATGTGAATTATCTAGTGACCAATGACTTCCTCTTCTCTCTCTTTACCTCGTATTCGCACCTGGTGGTCGCTCCACTTACCAACAACTCCCCAAAGTGTAAGGAAGAAGACAAATTTATACTTTTAGCCTCATTTTTTAGAAACCATGGAGTAAAATTTCTCTGGGAAACTGGCTGAAACTAAGGGGTCAAAGGACACGGACTGGAGAAATTATTTGTTTCAAATGATCTTTCGTCCTCTATGTTCTGGGAAAATGTAAATTATTTGGTTGTTTGTAACAGTCAGAAATTATCCTGTCAGTAGTGTGACTCCTTTGCCAAACTTCCCATTGAAAATTAGGGCATTAGAGTGTTATGCAAATGAGGGGGCTTTGGGGCACCTGGGTGGCTCAGTTGTTAAGTGACTGCCTTTGGCTCAGGTCATAATCCCAGGATCCATGATCCCAGGGTCCGCAGGAAGCCTGCTTCTCCCTCTCCCACTCCCCCTGCTTGTGTTCCCTCTTGCTGTGTCTCTCTCTGTCAAATAAATAAATAAAATCTTTAAAAAAAAATGAGGGGGCCGAATTCTGCACCACCTTCTTCAGATGGGCAGTGGGAACTTGGGCTTTCCCAATGTGCCTGAGCACCTAGTTGACCCTGGGTTGGGGCAGAAGGTGGCAGAGCAGGAGTAATCTTTAACAGGAGTGTTAACTGTCCCTCTTACCCTCTTTTTAGAAGTGGCCTCTCTAAAGAGCCCTCTTGTCCTCTGGCACTTAGATCTCCACACTTAACTTCACCCCATCCTGCTTGGATAGAGGCAATGAAACACCCTTTAGCTCAGACCTCTGGATAGGATGATGTATTTGTCTCCAGTGGCTAATGTAAATTTGCAAACAGCTGCTCACTTGCAAATAGCCCTGTAGTATTGCTTAACTGTCTCCTGTATCTCTTGCCAGTAGATGATTAGATAGAGGGGCTTGATTCAAGTTAGATTTTTTTGACGAGAATATTTTATTTTTCACCAGGAGGCATCTAATGTGTGGTTGTCTCTCTTTTTGTGAGTCAGCAGCCATTGACGGTCATTGCCTAAATGATCCATTAATTATTAGCAGTTATGAAATGCAAATCTACATTTTGTTATTTTCTTTCTTTCTTTCCTTCTTTCTCTCTCTCTCTCTTTCTTTTTTTAGAGAGAGAGAGACTGTGGGGGGGGGGGAAGGGGAGCGAGAGAATCTTAGGCAGGCTCCATGCTCAGCGCACAGCCCAACTCAGGGCTCGATTTCAGGACCTTGAGATCATGACCTGAGCAGACATCAAGAATCTGACGCTTAATCGACTGAGCCACCCAGGTGCCTCACAAATCTACATTTCTTTTTTCTTTTCTTTTTTTCGGAATCTAATCTTTATTTACAGGACACTGCAACATAGGAGATTCCACATAGAAATAAGAAACCCACTGAGAGGAGGAGCTTCATATAGTTTGCACAGTTTGGAACTAGTCAAGTATAGTTTCATTGTAAAAAGTGCTACAGTAACAAAACATATTTAAAAAGAGTTCCTAGTAGAGAAAGAGTAAGACAAACTTCTACCAAACGGAGTACACAACAAACAACTTTCTGCCTCGGCTGTACCATCTAAAAGTTAAAGGTCCCAGGAGTGCCATCCTGAACCTGGAACGTATAGCCTTCAGAGGTGTTTCTGGCACAACATTCTGATCTTCCTCTCCCTCTACAGAGCAATACTTCTCAATCAAGTTTAACGAAGCTTCGTACAGAGGCTCATCTTCATGGTTTTGTAGAGCTTCAATTTTGTCCAAACCTCCACATTCTTCAATCATTATAGTAAGTTTCCCAGTTTCACCTAATTTCTCAGCAGCCTGAAAGATGTTTGAAATGGCATCCAGAATAACCAGAATAATTTGGTATCTTTTGCAGTTAAGAGGTTCATCCATGGTTCTATTATGCCACCATGAATGAGGTATACAATCTGTTCAACTGTTCTGCTACTTGTATAGTTGGTCACAGCCCAGACAGCTTCCTTTGGTGTCTTAAAAGTCTGCCTTAGAGAGAACACCAACAAGGAATGGGACTAATCCATGATTCACAACTTGCTGTATCTGGTCCTGGCGACCAGCTGTGATGTTTGACATTGTCTACATAACTTCCTTGGTTTGGGGGTTCGTTAGCAGGCTGGGAAAGACAGCAAGTGCTCCTGCATCTATTACAACCTGAGTCTGTTCATCTGGACCAGTGACAATATTTCCTATGGCTCTTAGCGCAGGAGTCACAGTGGGCAATTCAGTAGCTCCTAGAAGCCTAAGGTTACCTTGCTTCTGTTCAAATCTACATTTCTTAATTTGTAAAAATAGGAACACTAATACCTGACATTAGAGATACCAGGTTTCTTACTGAGATTAAATGGGATAATTATAGTTGTTTGTTAAGCTATTTTTCTTAGGATGCTGTACATACTTTCATAAGGTACCAATACCATGTCCAATAAACGGATAATAAAACTAGTATGAAGAAGCCACTTGCCAAAGATCACACTGCTAAATATTGGTGGAGTCAGGATTTAAAGCCAGGTCCATCTAACTACAAAGTTTATGTTCTTCCCACTGCTTTTCTAAAATGTATTTTATTGTGGGACTACTCTCAGCAAGGCACTTGCCCTAAACATTTTATTCAACTGTCTCATCAGTATCTTGGTATTGGTATTGCCCACTTTGCACGGACAAAAAAAACCCCTGAAGTTCAAAGAGGTCAGGTAACTTCCCCAAAGCCATGAAGCCTTGGAGTAAAGAAGGACATGGCCTAAGTGTCCCCAAGGACATGGCCTAAGTGTCCCCATTATCCGTCCGTGTAGCACGCACGTCTGGCTTCTCAGTTCGGTAAGCTTTAAGAATGAGTGCAATGCACGTGCCTGCTAGTTAACAGTAGACAGATGGGAGCGAGTACTCTACCTGAGCATGTATAAATGACGTGGCACTAGAGCTGACATCTGTTCCTATGCAAATAAGGTATAGCATAAACCCGCTGAAACACAAGGAAGCGCCAGCAGCGGCGCGCCGGCTCTTTGAGACCTTGGACACAGCAGAGAAGTGCGCACGCGCGCAGAAGCCCGGCGGAGGGGCGGGGCGAACGGTGCCTCAGAGGTCATCCCGCCTATAGGGGGTGCCAGGCGAGCCTGGCTAGCACCCTAACCCAGCAGCAGGCTCTTCTGCATTCACCAGCCAGTGCTCGGGATCTTGGGATCCGGTGGCAAGCAGCTCCTTCAGGTAAGACGTTCCGGATCTCTGGGGACGGAAACACAGCGGGAGGGGGAGAAGCGAGGCCGGGTAGGTGACCAGCCCAGAAATCGGCCAGCTCCGAGAAGCCAAACCACTTCCCTTAGAGGTAACGCGAGAATGGGCGGGGTCTGGCCCCGGGGCCCAAGCGAGGGGAGGTGCCGGTTCGGGGGGCGGGGTTGGAGGCGGGGAGACTCGGCTGTCAGGGCCCGCCTACACCAGCCCCGCTTCCTGGTCTGTGTCCCCACTCCGTCCCACCGGGTGCCGGCTCCCTACCTGGACCTCGCAGTTGGGAACACGGATTCCTCCCTCTCTGGGAGGACCCTTTCCTCCCTCCACCCTCGGCTATCCTCTCAGGTGAAGCCTCCATGGAGCGGTTCCTGGCCCAGCTGTGCGAGACCAGTGTGTTGCAGCCGCTGCCGGTGTGGGAGGGGGACACCACGGGCCACTGCTTCACCCAGCTGGTGCTCAGCGCCCTGCCCCATGCGCTCCTCGCCGTGCTCAGTGCCTGCCACTGGGGCACTCCGAGGTGGGTAGAAGCAGGTGCAAGACATCTGTCCATGTGTGCCTGCGGACCTCAGCCGAAACCCACATTTCCGCGGTAGTGTAACCAGAATAGTGAGGTCTATGGAGTGGGGCAAAAATAGAATAAAATCTGCGCATTAGCACCTTGCAGCAGCGCAGCCGTTTTGGGTCGAGTTACCTATCTTCTCTGAGCCTCATAGCATTGTTGGGAGGTTTAAATCAGATAATGCATTAAAGCATATAGCGCAGTGCCTGGTACATTTTTAAAGTCCGGATGCGTGATAGAAAGCATCACGTCTGTAGATTTTCAGATACCCAAACACAACTGTCATGATTGGAGGCAAAATTGGGTGAACAATGTTTTTAGCCAGAAAGGATAGCTTCTGTTGTAGTTGTAGGACCAGTTTCTCACCACTTCCATCCATGAAAACTCCGTGTTCCCTAGACTAAGAGAAGTATATGTACCCTGCTGGAAAGGAAGCAGTAGGTAGAAGAGAAGAGCAAAACCAAAACCTTAATCTTCCTAGGTTTGGGGCTCTACCGTGCAAGTATCAAACTCACCTTGATTTTGTATTTATTTTCTGTATGGCTGGATACGTCTGAAGTTATTCACTCTGGCTACTGACAAGGCAGGAGAGAAGTCTAGTCTCTGCCTTTTGGAGTCCCTAGTCTGATAGACGGAATGTGTCCCTATCCAAGATGAATCAGGGGGCTGATGAATCCTTTCCTTGAGGAGGAGAAGCTTGGGATCTGCTTGGTCTGGGGGGAATCCTGATTTGCCTTTTACATAGAATGAGGCAGAAGTCTAGGGAGGGTTAATCAGTTAGCATAGACATCCAAAGCCTGCTCAGAGGAGTATCTATTAAAAATAGACACAGTGCTTCTGGGAACCCACAGTCTAAGGAGCAGGCAAGAAAGACCATCATATAATCAATAGAAATTGTGGTTTTTGCACTTCACTTGTCAGACTTTTTGCACATTGCTGAAAATGGTTAGAGAGATCCAGAATCTCAGACAAGAAAGGACCTGAGAGGGCTCTGGGTCCAGACTCCTCACTGCTCACTGTACTGATAAGGAAAATGAAATGCGAGAGGGAAGGAAACCTTACCCAGGGGCATAAGAAGACTGGCTGATGGCCACCTTGGGGCCTCCAAGGGCCCAATGTTTTGTCCCCACATCTTAGGAAATAGAATTCTTAAAGGTTAGCTTTTATCCCAGTATAAACCGCTCCACATTACTGTGATTAACTGGATTTTTTAGAGGAAATCCAAAGCATTCTAATTTAGGATTAAACTTTTTCAGTACCCCAGCCCTGCCAACAAAGGGAACAATAGATTTAGTCTTCTCATTATGTAAACCTTCAAGGCATTCTAATATTTACTGCTGCAGGTGTATTATCCTGTACTTGATTTTTAAAGTAGACAGATCACCCTTTTGTTGACTGAAAACGTTTTTTGCATGCCAAGAAGATAGAGACAAAACTAAAAAGAGGTTTTTGTTCAGCAAATGGAGTCACAAATATGATCTATACCACCTTCTACAACCGCTGGAAAGAGAGTAGAATATTTTGAGGCTTCATAAAATTTAGGCTATTGCATTAGAGTGTAGAAGCCATATATAAGTCAAGTTTTTATTCATCTAATAGTGCCTTGGGTGAATTTAAGGGTTATTTTAGGTAGATACTTTCATAAAAATGAATACTCATTTCTTGGTTGTTATCTGTATGAAAACTTAGGATTTTTTTTTTCTAATTAGTCTTCACGTTCCAGACATCCTTAACTAAAAATTGTTAGTTTCTGTGGCAAAAGAATGATCAGAAATGGTATGGGTAGATTGGAAAACAGATTTAGGTTGTGCCAGGAAGACTTCCTGGAGGAAAAGCCCTGCATTTCAGGGTAAAATGGGATAGAAATAAGGTATAAAGGCAGGAAAAGGAGCTGATTACCTCGAGGTAAGTGACTTATTAGAGGTGTGTCTGGCCCTCAGTCAGCCGTTATGTGCCTCCTTTTCTTTTGCCCCCTTGTCCCTAGGAATCCAGGTTACATCCTGCACTGCGGTCCCGGCTGGCGCCTCCGACTCACAGCCTCCTTCCTGCTCTCCGTCCTTCCATTGCTAGACCTCCTTCCAGTCACTTTGCCACCTGGGGCAGGCCCAGGGCCCGTAGGGCTAGAAGTGCTGGCAGGGGGGGTGGCGGCGGTGGCCTGGACCAGCCACTGCCTGGCCTTGTGGGCACTGGCTCATCCCGCCCGCGGCCACTCCCGGGGACCGCTGGCTGTGGCTCTGGCTGCCTTCCTGCCGGCCCCAGCCCTGGTTTTGACCCTGCTGTGGCACTGCCAGCGAGGCACACTTCTGCCCCCGCTTCTCCCAGGACCGCTGTCCCGCCTGTGCCTTCTCATCCTGCAGCTGGCTGCGCTCTTCGCCTATGGACTGGGCTGGGCAGTCCCCGGGGGGCCCCGGGAGCCCTGGGCCCCGGAGCCCCTCCTGTCTCAGGGACAGGAGCCTGAGGTAGCTGAAGATGGGGAGAGTTGGCTGTCACGCTTTTCCTATGCCTGGCTGGCACCCTTGCTGGCCCGAGGGGCCCGTGGAGAGCTCCGGCAGCCCCAGGACACTTGCCGCCTCCCACGCAGGCTGCACCCAATCTACCTGGCTCGTGCCTTCCAGGAGCACTGGCAGGAAGGGGCCCGGCTGTGGAGGGCCCTGTATAAGGCCTTTGGCCGGCACTACCTGGCGCTTGGACTACTGAAGCTGGTGGGGACCATGCTGGGATTCTCGGGGCCCTTGCTGCTTTCCCTCCTGGTGGGCTTCCTGGAGGAGGGGCAGGAGCCGCTGAGCAATGGACTGCTCTATGCCCTGGGGCTAGCTGGTGGGGCCGTACTGGGCGCTGTGCTGCAGAATCAGTATGGGTATGAGATACGGAAGGTGACCCTTCAGGCACGGGGGACTGTGCTGAATATTCTGTACCGAAAGGCTTTACAGCTGGGGCCCAGACGCCCTCCTGCCGGGGAGGCCCTGAATCTACTGGGCACTGACTCTGAGCGGCTGCTCAACTTTGCTGGGAGCTTCCATGAAGCCTGGGGCCTGCCCCTGCAGCTGGCCATCACCCTCTACCTGCTGCACCAGCAGGTGGGTGTGGCCTTCGTGGGTGGTCTGATCCTGGCACTGCTGCTGGTCCCTGTCAACAAAGTGATTGCCACCCGCATCATGGCCAGCAACCGGGAGATGCTACAGCACAAGGATGCGCGGGTGAAGGTGAGGGCTGCTTAGGGTCCCTCAGCAATCCGGAGACCCCACCCAGCATCCTGGTCCCTAGGTCCTCCCATGCCCAGTGCCCGAGGGTGTGAGCATGATCTAGAAGTTAAGAGCTCAGACTGGAGAAAGACACGGGTTCATTTTTTTTTTTTTTAAGATTTTATTTATTTATTTGACAGAGAGAGACACAGCGAGAGAGGGAACACAAGCAGGGGGAGTGGGAGAGGGAGAAGCAGGCCTCCCGCTGAGCAGGGAGCCCGATGCGGGGCTCGATCCCAGGACCCTGGGACCATGACCTGAGCCGAAGGCAGACGCTTAACGACTGAGCCACCCAGGCGCCCGAAAGACATGGGTTCATATCCCAACTCTTCCACCTACTAGTTTAATTACCTCAGACAAGTCGCTTAACCTCTTTGGGCCTCTGTCTCCTCATCTGGGGAAATGACCGTAATAATAGCTTGCTTCATAGGGTTGTCGTGAGGATGGTATGAGGTAACTCTGGGTATGGGGCCAGCACAAAGTAAGCACTAAATAGACGTGGCCTATTTGTAATACTATAGTATTAGCTCATGCAGCCCTAAGCGGCAGCCCTAGGAGGTAGGAAGCAGCCTGTCTGGGACCAAATGGGCTTTTAGTATTAGTGCCCGGAAACGAGTCTTCTACCTCTTCGTCTAGGGCAGAGACCATCTCATAGCCACATGTGGAGAGGCCTAGGAGAACCCCAGCTACCTCTCAGGGATGGGCTGTGGGGAAGGGAGTAGGTCAGTCTGCCTGGGCCAGCTGTAGGTGTTGAGGGTCTGGCTGAGTCCGTTCTGGGTTCTGCAGTGACTGGGGGATGGCAGGCCTGGCGATCCACACAGCATAGTTGTCAGCCTCTTACGGGGCTAGCTCAGAGTGCTAACAGGTCCCTCGTAGTTGGTTATGGCCCGGGCCCTTTTCCCCTACCCACGACAGCTACAGACTAGGGTCCCGGTGCCTCGCTGGCTTGCGGGCTGGGGATGTGTGAATGTGGGGATGCAAGGAGTTCCTCTAGCCCTTGCCCATCTTGCCTGGACTCGTCTGAGCCTGGGCTGTGGTGTGGGCCTCCTACACCTGTATGCTCCTACAGGAATAGTTCCCATCCCACCCAAGCCATGGGCCAGGCTGGCGACTAGCTCCCGAAGCCCTTTGCTTCTGGCTTTGGGAAAGAGTCCTTAGTCCCTCATCTCACGGAAGGAATGATTTTACCCCAGTGTGGTAACCCTCCTGTATTTTTACCACTTCCTCTCCTAAGAAGGTGGGGGGGATTCCAGCTCTGACTTGGTCCCCGCTCAGGAGCACACATGGAGGAGAAGTAAAAGACTGGCAGGAGAAGCAACTCAGGGCTGAAAGGGATTTGAGGGCAGGATTTCCAGAAAGGGCTGAGATGAAGAAGGGAGGGGGCTAGGGAAGTACAGAATATCTGGGCGCTCAGAGAATGGACACACAGTAGCAGGGTCTCCACTTCACACTGCTCTGTTGTCTCCAACCCTAGCTCATAACAGAGCTGCTGAATGGCATTCGGGTCATCAAGTTCTTCGGGTGGGAGCAGGCGCTGGGGGCCCGAGTAGAAGCCTGCCGAGCTCGCGAACTGGGGCGACTCTGGGTCATCAAATACCTGGATGCAGCCTATGTGTACCTGTGGGCCGCCCTGCCAGTTGTCATCTCCATTGTCATCTTCATCACCTATGTCCTCATGGGGCACCAGCTCACGGCCACCAAGGTGAGGGCCAGGAGAGGAGGAGATGGCTGTAGGAAAGTGTGGGGAGAGGCAGCAGCAAGGGGAACGCAGTGGAGTCGGGAGGGGGGCTCAGGCCCTCGGGGCTGCTGGGAAGGAGGATCTCTGGCTGCCTTAACCTTTCCCAACCCAGGCGGAATTCTCTGAAATTTCTGGGGCCTCGGATATACAACCCTTTCCTCTCTGAAGGAATTCCTTTTTTCCCTCTCTTCCTTCCTCCTCGACTTTAGCCCCAGGCTCCATGTTAGGTCCCCTTACCCTCATTTCGATGACCTTGGGGAAAAAAATCCATGATCCAGTGCTGGCTCTGGCCAGGACCAGATGATGGTTGTACTTCAGAAATCTCAGAATGCGCCCGGACTGTGTGCTTATCGAGGGGCAACCTGGATCTCTGGAGGAACATCTGGAATTTCTAGGGTTCTGAGGTGGCTCCCTTTGCCATCTCTAACCCAAGGATTTTCCTGCCAACCCCTCAGTTCTGCTGCTGCCCCATTCTTCCCTCCACTCCCCTGTCCCCAGGGCCACTCATAGAACAGGCCTTCAGATAGCTCCTGGGCTTCAGGTGATGCTTCATCCCCCTTCTGCCCTACTTAGGTGTTCACGGCATTGGCACTGGTGCGCATGCTCATTCTTCCCCTCAACAACTTCCCTTGGGTGATTAATGGCCTCCTGGAGGCCAAAGTGTCCTTGGACCGGATCCAGCGTTTCCTTGACCTTCCCAACCACAGCCCCCAAGTCTACTATAGCCCAGGTAATGGGGAGCTAGAGGGAAGAGCCCGGCACAGGTGAGGAGGGAGCTGTAGCCCCTAGGGTGCTGTACACAGGTGCTGGCGAGAAGAGCCAGAGGCCCCAGCATCCAGGCAGAGCAAGTGGGGGAGAATCCTCAGACCAGGACAAAGGCTGACTTAGCCCTGGGCCGGTAGATACAGGACAGGCAAGCCAACAACACGCTCCTGGTTTACCCTCCCCAAGTAGGGAGGTTGTGCCTGAGAAGCCCACGTCAAGTGGCTTTTTCCCTCTTCAGATCCCCCCACAGATCCATCTACAGTGTTGGAGCTGCATGAAGCCCTGTTCTCCTGGGACCCGGTCGGGAGCAGCCAGGAGACCTTCATCAGTCACCTCGAAGTGAAGAAGGTTTGTTGGTTAGACCACCTCGGGGAGTCCCCAGGTGAATGAGAGCTACAGACTCAGTGACAGATAAACACGCCCAGGGCCCATCATAGCTAGATGGCCTGCATCTCGAAGTACCGAGAGAAAGACTGGAGGGGCTCTGGTGAGCAGGTTCTGCGCTCCTCTCTGGACGTCATCCCATTTAGCACAGTGTTCTCAGAGTCGTCTACTCTCTCCCTGGTCTTTAGACCACTGTATCCACGTCGTCCAGGCCAACAAGTGCGTCTGTCTCTCCATTGTCCCTCCGAGGCCAGCAAGTTCAGAACAGACCCCAGAGCTTATTCAGCTGCCCCAGGCTGGGGACCAGGGGAAAGGCCCAGCAGCCTCTTCTGAGAAGGATTTTGCAAACGGGGTAGATAATCCTCTATTTAGCATGCTGAAAAGGGATCACACCCTGTGATTCACACCACCGCATACATCATACATCATCAAAGAAACACGTGAAAGAATATTCCTGGCAGGACAGTGTTTACCCCAGGCCTGAGTTTTCCCTCTCCCCTGACCCCTGTCCAACCCTTTGCCCCACAGCTCAACTCAGCGTTCTCTCGTCTCTACCACATTTGGCTCACATTTCTGGCATGGGCTGTATATTTTGTTTTTCTTCTTAGTTCAGGCAAGACAAGGCTGGAATTTTTCAAAGGAATTTTACTAATGTTGTCAGTTGGGGCTTTTTTGGATATAAGTCATAGAAACCCACTGGAGCTAGCTTAAGCAAACAAGAATTTATAATAAGGATATAGAGATGAATTGCAGAATTCAAAGGCATGCATGCAGCTGGATCTCAGCAGCAGCCCAGAATCAGGACGCAGCTCAAAGAGCTCTCTTTCTGTCTGCTTTTCTCTGTATCTGCCTCATACTTCTCTTTCAGTGGACCTGCTCTCCACTGAGCAGAAGCTGTGACTGCAGAGAGCCCTCCCACTTACAGGCTACCGCCAGAAAGAGGGAGGATTCCCAGGGGAGGGTCTCAGCTTGGTCTGGTGCCCCTTGGAGATGGGTCAATCCTGGCTGACAGACTGGGGGCATCACAGACAGAGCTTCTGAGAACCCCACCTGTTTCTAGAAAAGCACTGTACTTCTCTGTGTCCTACATGGTGTCACTCAGTGAGGTACAGCTCAGTTTGTGGGCTGGAGAATTCTTTCCTTACAGGCTAACTGGGGCCCAGAGAGAAGCTTCTGTGGAAGGATTGGCAGCCCAGGGCCTCAGGAGGGAGACCTGATGTTACTGTCTGGCTTCCTTGCAGGGTGCCTTGGTGGGTATCGTGGGGAAGGTGGGCTGTGGGAAGAGCTCGCTGCTGGCCGCCATTGCTGGGGAGCTCCACAGGTGAGTAACCTCTAGGGCCCCCCTGTCCTCAGCTTTGACCTTCAGCAAACACTTGCCTATCCCCTACCATGTGGTGGATGCCGTTTTAGGGTCCAGGGATGTCAAGGGTCAGAGATGAACAAGACCTTGTCCCTTTCTTGGGAGAGTTTTCAGTCTGGAAAGGGGAAGGCAGTCAAGAAAGTGAGTTATCATAATCCTCACACCAGAGGGCTGTGAGTGCTATAATAGCGAGTAAAGAAATAAATGGAAACATCCCGCAAAAGCTCCTCTTTCAGAAAATGTGGTTATGCAGGGAGGGATCCAGGGAGGAGCAGAGGGATGAAGGAGGACCTTCTTTACAGTGAGGATGAATGAGTGCGGGGTGGCGGCCATGCTCTCCTCTGAGCTTCTGAACACATCCAGATCTGACAGGCACTTGCCCGTAGCCAAAGAGCAATTTCTTCCCTTCCCAGTCCAGAATGAGCCTCCAGCCTCGTTAGGACCCCTCAACCCCAGTGGCTGCCCATCCAGAGACCCATGTGACATGAAGGGGGACCTGACATCGAAGACAGCAGTCTGGAGAGGCTTCTGGGAGGCCAGGGGCTGGTTATGGAGGGACCCCGTTGGGAGCTGACCCCCACATGCTGCTGGCCTGGCTCTCTGCAGGCTGCGTGGGCGGGTGGCAGTGTGGGGGCTGTCCAAAGGCTTTGGCCTGGCCACCCAGGAACCCTGGATCCAGTTTGCTACCATCCGAGACAACATTCTCTTTGGGAAGACATTTGATGCCCAGCTGTACAAGGAAGTGCTGGAGGCCTGCGCCCTCGGTGATGACCTCTGCGTGAGTACCTGGCCCTGAGGCCTCCTGGCTGCCTGCTTCCCCGTGCCCCTGACACCTCAAGTCAGAGACTCGCTTCCCTGGGAAGGGGTTGCTTCTGCTCAGGCAACATCAACCTAAGACTGGCTGTCGTCAGGCTTGGCCCTCCCAGAGTGTCCAGTGCGTGGTTCCCCTTTCCAAGGAGGACCCAGAGGGATGGTGGTGATGGGGTGTTCCACGCAGCAGCTAGGGGAACTCTGAGGCCTCTAGGCTAGGGTTCCCTCGGAGGCTTTAGCTCTAAGTAGGTTGGGCTAGTGGTTCTGATTCAAGAGGCTCTCCCCCACCTCCCACTGGGGAGGCTTCAGAGTCAAAGTTACTCTAGGCAAGTCCATTAGATCCCCTACGTCCAGAGTACTAAATTTAGGGGGGTGAGATTTCAGATCTTACTCATGGCTTCCCCACTCAATCCCCATGTCCCCTGTAGGACTGTCCTCACCACTGCCCTGTCCAAGTAAATGTGGGACTTCCCTGGAAAAGAGGGCCTTACTTTGACTATGGGGTACCCTATACCCATGTATCATTTGTTTCTACAGCAAGCATTTCTCAAATGCCTGTCAGGTACTGGGAGCGGATCTAGGCACTAAGAAAAGAGGTGAATTACCAAGCTTTTCCCTCAGGGGGACTCACAGTCTGGTAGACCAGAGGTGCTTCCGCTGGCGTGGGTCCCCCTGAACTAAGGAGACCACTCCTGAGGCCACACGAAGGCTTGGGGTACAGTCCTTGTATAAAGACCTATGAAAGCTTTCGCATTGGATTTGCCCACCTTCATCCTGGCCTTTAGAAGGGCAAGGTAGTGAGTGTGGCAGGGTGGCTAAGAATCTACATGTCCTGCCAGCTTACTAGCTGTGGAACAACCTGGGCCAAGGGAGTCACTCGGAACTTTGGTCTCATCTGTGAAAGAGAAATAATACCAACTTCATAAGGTTGTCGTGGGGATTGGACTGTTGGAATTACACATTATCCCCTGTGGCTCGCTCACCCCAAATTCAAGTCCATTCTCCTCAAGCTCCCTGGCTCTCTTGACCCCCTCCACCTCTTCCCTGCAAAGGGATGGAGTAGAAGGTATTGGGAAGACCACTGACCAATGCTGGGGGGGCCTGTCCTATCAGATCCTGCCTGCTGGCGACCAGACAGAGGTGGGGGAGAAGGGTGTGACCCTCAGCGGGGGACAGCGGGCCCGGATTGCCCTTGCTCGTGCTGTCTACCAGGTAAATTAAAAATGGGGGAGTCTGCAGTCTTGGAGGGAGGGATGTTTTCCTCAGCATCTGGTTTCTTTCCCTCCCCCCTTCACGTTCCTGAGGTGTTGGTCCCTTGGGCATCCCATCTCCCTTTTGCAGATTGGAGGCAAAATTAAACACCCTATAAAAAACATATGTGACTTGAGGGCACCTGGGTGGCTCAGTTGGTTAAGCAACTGCCTTCGGCTCAGGTCATGATCCTGGAGTCCTGGGATCGAGTCCCGCATCGGGCTCCCTGCTCATTGGGGAGTCTGCTTCTCTCTCTGACCCTCCCCCCTCTCATGCTCTCTCTATCTCATTCTCTCTCTCAAATAAATAAATAAAATCTTTAAAAAACAAACAAACAAACAAAAAAAAACATATGTGGCTTGAAACACTGGGACCCAGTAAAGCTGAGCACTGGCCTTGCTTGACTGGAGGGAAGTTCACCCTCAAGTCTCCCCTGCTTCTCTACTGCTCTAGGGGTGGCCCCCAGAGTTCCTCTCAACTGTCTTCTCTGACTGCCTCAAGATTGTGTCCTAGGAGAGGTCTGGGTTCTGACCAGAGGACCCGGGACTTGGTGCCCATGGTGTCCCCACCTCTTCCTAGGAAAAGGAGCTCTATCTCCTGGACGACCCTCTGGCCGCTGTGGACGCCGACGTGGCCAACCACCTGCTGCACAGGTGCATCCTGGGAGTGCTGAGCCACACCACCAGGCTGCTCTGCACTCACCGGATCGAGTACCTGGCGAAGGCGGATGTGGTGCTGCTGATGGAGGCCGGGCGCCTTGTTCGGGCCGGTAATGGGGGCCGCCAGGGTGGGAGCCCAGCCCAGGGAGGGGGCTGTCTGCCCAGGTGTGACTCTCAATTGTCAGAGGTAGACTCTGCCACCCCTTTCATGTGTGGCCTGGGCCCTGTCCTCCCCCTGTCTCATGGGAGACCCTGTCCTGCCTCCAAAGAATAGGCGTGAGGCCACAGAGAGGAGAGAAAAGAGCACACTGGTGAAATGCCAGGGGATCTGGGACTTGGGCTGTCTGACTGGGTGCTTTGGGAACACAGAGGCCCAGGGTCTCCGGGAACAGTGATGTCCTTAGAGAAGAGACAGCAGTCAGGTTTAGAACAGTCTTTTTATTAAAAATTCAAACAAAAATAAACAAAAAGCCCACTGCTGATGGATTAATATGCAGAGGGACATAACTCTCTGCAAGTTCGCTGGGAGAGAAACAGGAGGAAATGAGCCTCCACCAGAGCGTTAGAAATGTCATGAAGCATGAGGAGAAAGCTCTGCAGTAACAAGAGGTGACTCTGGACAGAGTGCTCTTGGGTGGCTGTGACTCTCCTTATGGGGTGAACGTGTTCTGTCTGAGCTGGTTGGACTGCATACACAGAGGGATGGACTTGAGGGTCCTGCTCAGAGTCTGGGGGTCTGGGGCAGGGCCCTGCTAGGGAGGGTCAGGGAAGGGGTCCAAAGAGAATGGGAGGTGGATTGGCACACTCAATGAGAAAGGCAGAGTATATAGTATATACCCAGGACAGGCTCCCGATGATCTCCCTGCTACCTTCCAGGGCCTCCCTCTGAGATCTTGCCATTGGTCCAGGCTGTCCCCAAAGCCTGGGCTGAGGATGGACAAGAGGCTGACTCAGGTATGGCTCAGGGCTGAGGAAAGGGCTTGCCCTTCACCACCACACCGTAGAGATACGTTTTCCTGTGTGTCTGAAACCCTGAGCTGTCGTCCCACAAACTTAATCAGAGCCCTGCCCTCCCCTCGCATCCTCACAGCCACAGTGCCGTCAGCTGGGGACTTGGAGAAAACAAAGGAGGGGCTGGGAGGGGACGAGAACGCGCGTGGCCGCCTGCTGCAGGAGGAAAGCAAGAAGGAGGGTGCTGTGGCCTTGCACGTGTACCGAGCATACTGGAGGGCCGTGGGCCGGGGCCTGGCCCTAGCCATCCTCCTCTCGTTGCTCCTCATGCAAGGTAGGAGTGAACCCCCGAGCCCCTCATCCCACCGCAGCCCTAGGTCCCTGTCACAGCCATCGCCTTGTACTGATCGCCACAAAGCCCTGAGCCTCCCCAGGCATGGGCAGCAGCTGGGACGAGAGGCAAGCCGCCAATTCTGAGAGTCCCAGGGACCCAAGGGGTGCGCTCTGTAGCCATCTTCCGATCGGCCCCCACAGCTAGCTCCCACTCTGCAAATTCCAGATCATGCGCTCCTCAGAGCTAAAGGGTGATGGGCCCAGGAGAGAAGTGCACACTAGGGGCATGGGAGGACATGGGAGAGTGGCAAGGTGGGGAGGGCCAGGGCGGGTGAAGAAGACGAGTCGCCAGAGTCAAGGACAGAGGAAGGGGCTGTTGGAATGGAACAAAGGGATGAGTAGTCTCTCTCACAGCTTTTCCCTCCCCATCCCCACCCAGCCACAAGGAACGCTGCTGACTGGTGGCTCTCCCATTGGATCTCCCAGCTGAAGGCCGACAAGAATAGCTCCCAGGAGGCGCCAGCCCCCACCAGCCCGGGATCCACAGGGCTCCTCTCTGCCCAGCTGCTCCTCTTCTCCCCCGGAAGCCTCTAGTGAGTGGCTGGGGCTTGAGCAGGCCTGGTGCCCTCGGAGGGGTTGCCAGGCAGGGATTGGGGGGGGGGGGGCTGGGGTTCCAGGGGTCTGTCTTCTGGTGGGGAGAGCTGGTGTGGGGGAGGGGAAGGGACCCCCGAGGGGCCCTACTTTTGGTTATCCACAGCCCCCTCCTCACCCCCCAGCACCTCAGTGTTCCCACTGCCGGGAGCCGCCCCCAATGGCTCCTCAGACATCCGTTTCTACCTCACCGTCTACGCGACCATTGCTGGGATCAACTCCCTGTGCACGCTTCTCCGGGCAGTGCTCTTTGCGGCGGGCACCCTCCAAGCGGCCGCCACCCTGCATCGCCGCCTGCTCTGTCGAGTCCTTATGGTGAGGGGATGGGGGGGGGCATGGGGGAGCCCTCCCAGCACCTGAGCCCCATCGGGGCCCCCATCCTACCTCCTAGCCCTCAGGAGAAGACAGCCCTCCCAGGTGGGTGCAGCACTTGGCAGCTTGAGACCTGGAGAGGCCGAGAGCGGAGCGGCTGCCTGGGTTCAAGCCCAGCTCCTTAAGCCTGTAGCGTTCTCATCTGTAAAATGGGGAGAAGAGAAGCTTGCTCAGGGTCGCTTCTGTTCTGGCCTGAATTACTCACCTCTTACCCACGGGACACAGGACACCCCTTAGATCATGCAAGATCCCTTTTTAATTTTATTTATCCATTCCCTTTTATCTGCATACCCTATTTCCTTTTCCCCTCCTTTCCTTGCTAAGCAACCATTCTAAGTGTGTTTAGTATGTATCTTTGTGTTTGGGTTTGTTTGTTTGTTTGTTTTTGCAAAACGCCTATGTTTTGTGTGCCGGTGTTTTTATTCATTTCTTACAATTTTTATTTGGCGCTGTTTCTAAGATCCATCCCTGTTGCCATGTGCATGTCTAGTCTGTTGCTGACCCCATAGACTTATTATGAGGATTAAATTAATTAGTACACGGAAAGTACTTAGGATAGTGCCGGGCACACACTAAATACTCAATTAGCAATTATTGTTAATGATGTTATTATTATAAAGCCCTTTCTTGTCCATTATCTTTTTTTTTTTAATTTTTATTTTTTAAGTAATCTCTACACCCAGTGTGGGGCTTGAACTCACAACCCTAAGATCAAGAGTATCAGCTGTGCTCCACCAACTGAGCCGGCCAGGGGCCCCTCTTGCCCGTTATCTTATCAGGGCCTCATAATAACCCTGTGAGGTAGGTACTGTTATCCCCATTTTACAAATAAGGAAACTGAGGCTCTGAGAGTGTAAGTGACCTGGGCAAGGCTAGTTCTGTGGAGAGTCAGGCTGGGAACCTTCCCGTTGCCTGTCAGGGAGCAAGCTGCCCACTGTTCCGCCTTTCCTCCAGGACCAGGGCCTCTTCAGGCTGTGAAGGAATTCAGTTCTTATAAATTGGCATTAGGAGGTGCTTCCAAAAGTCCTTTGCCCTCGTCCCCTGCCCTAAGAGGATTATTCCCCAAGTACAGGCGGAGAGCTGGGGGATGGAGAAGGTGAGGAAGGAGACTGGCTCTCTCTGAGACGGTCCCTCCGAGGAACAATCTAAACAGCTGGTGGCTGCTGAGCCCTGAACTCTGGGCCAGGCAGACTGTGCTAAGCACCGGCCTGCTGTATATGTGGCTCTCAATCCTGCCAGCAGCCTGGGAGCTGCAGTTGTGTTGTTATCCCTGTTGTGGAGATGAGGAACAGGGGCCTTTAAGAGATGAAGCTCCTTGCCTGGGGTCTCCCATCCAGTAGGTGGCAGGGCTAGAATCCGAGGGGCAGTCTGATTCCAGAGCCCCAGTGCTTAGCCATGAGATCATACTGACTGAGACTGCTGTCCGGCCATGGGCAATCGGAATGATCCTCCTGACCTCCAACTAAATCCCACTCACTGGCCTCAAGTCCCCTTCTTCTGGAGAGAGACTGGCTCCCTGCCCTGGAAAGGGGAGTAGGCCTGTCTAGCACAGAGGTAGAGGAGTGGCCAGCATGGCCTCTCAGGGTCACCACTGGCCAGACGGATGGGAGAGTTTCCATCTTTCCCGCCCTGGGATAGTCTCCCTTTCTAGCGCCCCCAGCCCCTCCTCTCTGCCCCCAACCTCTGGGGACACTTTCCTCCTCTCCTGTTCTCTACTTTGGGCCTCTCCCCCCACGCCTCCCCCCCCCCCCCCCGGGCTGTCCCCAGGCCCGGCCCTTGCCCAACCACACCCTGCTCCCCCCAGGCGCCGGTGACTTTCTTCGCCTCCACGCCCACCGGCCGCATCCTCAACCGCTTCTCCTCAGACGTGGCCTGTGCGGACGACAGCCTGCCCTTCATGCTCAACATCTTGCTGGCCAACGCCGCCGGCCTGCTGGGGCTCCTGGCCGTGCTGGGCGCCGGGCTGCCCTGGCTGCTGCTGCTGCTGCCGCCCCTGAGCGTCTCCTACTACGGTGTGCAGCGCCGCTACAGGGCCTCCTCGCGGGAGCTGCGGCGCCTCGGCAGCCTCACCCTGTCGCCCCTCTACAGCCACCTGGCCGACACCCTGGCTGGCCTCCCCGTGCTCCGGGCCTCGGGGGCGGCCTGCAGGTGTGTGACGTCTGCCTGCCCGCCGCAGCCGGGGCAGGGGGAAGAAGGGCACGGGGGGCCGGGCCCCAGGGCTCCCGAGAACGGAAGGGTGGATGCGTGCCCGAGGGGCAGAGGAAGGGCACAGAGAAATGGGATAGGGGAGACCAGGCAGAGCACTGGCCCCTCTGGGCCCCTCTGTACAGCCGCGGGGGGTAGATCAGCTCCTAGAGAGACGCGTCTGCGGGGAAGGAGTCTGGGTGGGTCCGCGCAGCGATGGAGCGGCCTCACCCCCCTCCTGGCCTCTCGCAGGTTTGAGGACGAGAACCAGAGACTGCTGGAGCTAAACCAGAGGTGCCAGTTTGCCGCCAGCGCCACCATGCAGTGGCTGGACATCCGGCTGCAGCTCATGGGGGCCACGGTGGTCAGCGCCATCGCGGCCATTGCCCTGGTGCAGCACCAGCAGGGCCTTGCCGACCCAGGTGCCACCCCGGGGAGCCTCACTCTCACCGCAGAAGCATGTCAGCCCCCCCGCCCCAGACCTCTCCCTGCACTCTCCCCGCAACATTTCACCTCCCACCCAGGGGTCCTGTGAGGATGTGTTGTGATGGTCATCGCCTCCATTTTAGAGTTGAGGAAACTGAGTCCTGGGGAGAGACTTGCCAGGTGTGGGGGCTCTGGGACTAGAACAGGTCTTCCGATCTTCATCCCTCCCCTGCTCCGCCCCATCCCCGGCACTCTGCCTGGCCCATCTTCCACTGCCTTCCCTCGAAGCCTCTCCAGGCCCACTGCCCTCCCTTGTGGCTCACCTCCTGTGGTCCCCTTCTGGGTCCGGGCGTCTTCCTGCTTCTCTGCTGGCTTCCTTTACATGCCTGCAGTCCGCAGCTTGGAATTCTCCCGTTCTGCTCCACCCGTGCGCCCACATGCATCCCAGTGTCCAGGCATCCCCTAGTGGCTTGTGCTTCTCTCCCCTAGGACTGGTGGGCCTGTCACTGTCCTATGCCCTGTCCCTGACGGGCCTGCTCTCGGGCCTGGTGAGCAGCTTCACACAGACAGAAACCATGCTGGTAAGCGTCGAGCGGCTGGAGGAGTACTCCTGTGACCTGCCCCAAGAGCCCCAGGGCCAGCTGCCACGGGTAGGCCTGCACCCCCACCCCGGACTGGGGCACCAGAACCCCAGAGGACCCTCCTGACAGTCCCCGCCTCCCCTAGTTCCTTTCCTTTTGCTCCTCACTATCTTTCTCAGCTCCTCTCATGTCGCCGTGTGATCCCACCCTCTTCACGGTGTCCCTCATCTCTGTGTCCGTCAAGAGGGCCCCACCTCTGCTACACGTGCCCTTTCCTCTTGCGCCAACCCTTTCTCCTTCTTCTCCCCCTTTTCCATTCCCCATCACCCCTCCCCCTCCTCACCCATCTCCCTCTCTCTCCCCCCCACGGACCCCACCAGCTGGGCGTCGGCTGGCTGACCCAGGGGAGTGTGGAGTTCCAGGATGTGGTGCTGGTGTACCGGCCAGGGCTGCCGAACGCCCTGGATGGGGTGACCTTCCGTGTGCAGCCCGGAGAGAAGCTGGGCATCGTGGGCCGCACTGGCTCTGGCAAGTCTTCCCTGTTGTTGGTGCTCTTCCGGCTGCTGGAACCCAGTTCGGGGCGAGTGCTGCTGGACGGTGTGGACACCAGCCAGCTGGAGCTGTCTGAACTCAGGTCTGGGGGAGGGAGAGGAGGGGAACCAGACTGCTGGCCCTTGGAGGAAGGTCCAGCTAGGAAGGCTTTCTATCAGCTCAGGGCGGCCAGGGCCAATCCGGGGCAGGACGGAGGACAGGACAAGCAGGTGAGGACAGCAAGCTCCTAGTGCCCAGGTCCACACTCATAGCTGTGGTCTCAAGGTCTGCAGTCTGACCCAGGCCCACCTTCCCAGCTTTGCCTTATACTTCCCAGCGCACAGCCTCCGCTCGAGACTGCCAGTCACTGCCTCCTGAACCAGAGTCTTCCAGGGGCAGAGCCCCATACTGATGTCCTTAGCCCTGAGGCTCAGCAGGCCGTGCTTGGGACAGCTTGGGACCTGGGCCGGTTGCCCCCGGCCACAGGTGGCCTCTTCTGGGCCTAATCATCTCCCTACCCCCACCTCCAGGTTTACCTAGTATCATTTTTGCTGAGTCCCGTGACATGCACGAGGTGGGGCAGCTCTGTCCTAAAGCCCATGGCTGATGCCAAGCCCCGGCCCTGCTCTTCCTGCCTTACCTTCTTACCTGTGGTGGCCTTACCTTATAGCCCAACCATATAGCTCCTCAGGACCCAATTCCAGGCCCGCCTCTGACCTTGACGTGTCCCCTCCCCACTCGTGCCCTGGTCATTCCTTGCCCACTGCTGCCCGAGCAGCTGCTGGAGTTGGGCCCACACAGTTTAGCCCCCTCCTGTTTTTTTTGTTTTTTTTTTTTAAGATTTTATTTATTTATTTGACAGAGAGAGACACAGCGAGAGAGGGAACACAAGCAGGGGGAGTGGGAGAGGGAGAAGCAGGCTTCCTGCAGAGCAGGGAGCCCGATGCGGGGCTCGATCCCAGGACCCTGGGATCATGACCTGAGCCGAAGGCAGACGCTTAACGACTGAGCCACCCAGGCGCCCCAGCCCCCTCCTGTTTTGTACCTCAGTGTTTTGTACCTCAGTGAGATGTAAGCTCTTTGAGCATAGAGTCGAGGCCTTTGGTGTCTTTGATATTTCTCGTAGCACTGGCACAGTTCTAGATACATGGCTGACCAACTGGGGAGCTGGGGGGGGGGGGGGTTGTTCTGGTCTTACCCCCCCCCTTTTTCTGGGAAAGCCCGCGGAAAACCCGAGCCCGGAACCAGAGCGGCCCCAACGCCCATCCTGATCCCCTCCCCTCGCCCCCTCCCCCCCCCCCCCCCCAGATCCCAGCTGGCTGTCATCCCCCAGGAACCCTTTTTGTTCAGTGGGACTGTTCGGGAAAACCTGGATCCCCGGGGCTTACATCAGGACGGGGCCCTGTGGCAGGCCCTGGAGCAGTGTCACCTGAGTGACGTGATTATGTCCATGGGTGAGTAGTAGGCCCTACCCTGCAGGGTGGCAAGAGGGAACAGGAAGGGATCGGGGAGAGGGCTGGGACCCCGGGAGTGAGGACGCTGTTCCTTGCAGGTGGTCTGGATGGTGAGCTGAGCGAGGGGGGCCGGAGCTTATCCCTGGGGCAGAGGCAGCTGCTGTGTCTGGCTAGAGCTCTCCTCACGGATGCCAAGGTAAGGCAATAGGAAGGGACATGCAAGAGGGCCAGGAAGAAGGCAGGGGATAGTCAGGGTGAAGAAGTGGGTTGGGGAGAGGTTTCGGGAGACTAAGTTAGTTTTCCTTTTAGAGCTGGAGGTGGGGAGTTGTAGGCTGGTTGGGCCGGGCCAGAAGGTGGGGGCTGGTGCTTGGGTAGGAGTCAGGGCTAACCCTCTTCCTCCCTCCCCTCCCCAACCCTCTCCACGTGTTCCAGATCCTGTGTATCGATGAGGCCACGGCGAGCGTGGACCAGAAGACAGACCAGCTGCTCCAGCAGACCGTCTGCAAACGTTTTGCCAACAAGACAGTGCTGACCATTGCCCACAGGTGTGCAAGCGTCCAGAGGGAGAATCTCATCAGGGGCTATGGTGACATGAACCCAGAGCCTCCCTTCCTTTCAGGGACCCCACGGGTCAGGGCTCTAGAGATTCCAACCCCCGATGAATCTCAGCTCCTTGTTCTCCAGGTCTGCGGGTATCTGCAGTCTTCCCCAGCACAGAGCCAGGGGCTAAAGCCTGTGGGGCAGCCCTGTGCTGTCCAGGGGGAGAAGAGGGAAGAGCAGGTCAGCTTTCTTGTTCAGGGCCTTGCCCTCCATCCCCCTGCACTGACTGCGCTCTCTCACACAGGCTCAACACGATCCTGAACTCTGACCGGGTGCTGGTGCTGCAAGCAGGGAGGGTCGTGGAGCTGGACTCCCCCGCCGCGCTCCGCAGCCAGCCCCACTCACTGTTCCAGCAGCTGCTGCAGAGCTGCCAGCAGGGATCCCACTCCTCTCGCTGAGGCTCCTGAGCCCGACCCCCGTGTCCTACCGGGTCTCCCCTCTGTCTTAGCCACTCCTGAGCAGGCGCAGGGGTGCCGGCTGCTGGTTTACATTCTCCTTTGTGGCTCTACCTCTCCCTCACTCCCCAGAGGGGAAGAGGGTACCCTGGGTTCTTCTTTGGAAACCATGTTCTCTTGGGGGGGTGGAGGGGCAGAGTCCTGAGGCTTCTCCAGAACCAGGCCTCCGCTCTGGCCCTCTCGCAGCTGGGACTCCAGGCAGGTGCACTTTCATAGTTTTATTGGATAAAATTTCCATCTTACATTCTATGTATTAAAAAAATAATATTTCTGGTGTGAGGCTGAGGTCCCTCTGTGTGTGTACCCCAGGAATGGGGCGGCAGAAAAAGGCCTACTCCAGTCCGAGAAGCTGAGGAGGTGAAGGTGGGGGCCGGAAAGCCCCCACCTCCATCACAGTGCTGTGGTCTTCCCAGGCTCCAGGGGCAGGTCGGGCGACAGGGGGAGCCCTGCCGGCAGCATGCTAACCTGACATTCCTGGTCCTGGCGTGCCGGGGCATAGTGTGGGGCAGGGCAGCAACAGGGTCCAGGGGGGCAGACGCCCCGGCGCCAGGCCCTCAGGGTCAGCAACATGGTGGACAGGACCAGGGCGGCAGTGAGGGCCCCAAACACCACCACGGCCACCAGGCTGGACGCACCTAGCCCCGCCTCTTGCCTCCGCACCACCTCCTTCACTGAGATGCGCAGCAGACCCGCCCCCACGCTGTGGGGGGCAGGCCCTGTGGCAGGTACCACCATAGCCGGGGTGGGCCCCGGGGGGATGTCCGCTGTGGTGGCAGCGTCTGGGACCGGTAAGATGAGCTCACAAGTCTTGCCACCGTAGCCACTGGGGCAGAGACAGTCAAAGTCGTGGACACGGTCCCGACAGCGGGCCCCTCTCTGGCAAGGACGGCTGGCACAGTCATCCAGGTTGATGGTGCAGAAGCGTCCAGCAAAGCCCTCAGGGCAGAGGCAAGAGAAGCGGTTTATGCCATCCAGGCAGGTGGCGCCATTGGCACAAGGCCGCATCAGACAGTCGTCGACATTGACCTCGCAGCGGGCACCCACGAAGCCCGCCAAACAGCGGCAGGTGAAGTTGAGAGCAAAGCCCTGGTCGTCCTGGCACTGCCCGCCATTCCGGCACGGGGAGCTGCAGTGGGGGCGAAGGAGGTCATTGAGGCCAGCTCGCACCTTCAGGGTAGCCCAGGCCGGCATCCTGACCACTGCCGCCCTTCTACCCCTTTCTGGCTTTGTCGCCGTGAGCTCCTCTCTCTGAGCCTTGAACGCCTTGTTTTAAAAATGAGAATAAGAATGGTCCCCTGGCTTCCCAAATTGTGAGGGTTAAATGAGATAGTCCAATGTCAGGCAGTTAGCACGGGGCCTGCCCCAAAGGCAGGGCTCAAAGGCAAGTGTGCTATTATTCTCCTCGAAGCCTCTCAAGCCTGAGGCTGAAACAAGGACAAGTCCAGCCCTGCCAGCCCCGTTTCCTAATTCACAGTGAGGCAGAAAGGTGCTGTGTGGACGGTCTCTAGGAGCTTCAAGCCGGCTTTCCCGAGGGGACGAGGGGAATCCTAGGTGCTCAGCCTCCCCACACCCACCTTCCCACCCAGAGCAATCCCACATTGATGCGGTACCCCTCCAGCTCCTACAGATCTTTGTTGTTGGAGAAATGGTTCAAATGATACCCAAAAAGTTGAGAAACCCTGAACTAGGGACACTTTGGCAGGCTGGGGTTTTGTCATCGGGTACTCCCGTGAGGGACTTCTGACCCTCAGACCTAGTTCTTCACCACCACCCTCTCTACACTCCCTCTCTCTCCTGCCACCAGCTTCTCCCGTAACCTCCCTCCCACCCACCCACGGGCCAGTACTCACCCTGCCTGCTCACAGGGTCCAGCCTTGTGCTCGCAGTCACGCCCGTGGAAGCCTGGTGGGCACACACAGTGGTACTTGCCGCCGCCATCATAGACGCACTGGCCTCCATTCCGACAGGGGGTCTGCGTGGTACAGACGTGCTCATCTGCAGAGGAGACGGGGAAGGCTCGAGGAGAGTCCCTCACACCTGGCACCCAGACCTGGCCCCCAGGCCCCGCCCACGGCTCTGTGGGCATCACCCGTACTACAAACCCACCCAGAGTGTGTATGGTGGAGTGGGGGAAACCAACAACACTGAATTGGAGTCAGGAGGCTCCTGGCCCTGGCACTGTCAGTCGGCCTCAAAGTTATTGGGCAGGTTGTATCTCGTCTGTGGGTCTCAGTTTCCACAGCTGTAAAAGGAGTACGTTTTTGGCAGCTGCCTTGCCCACCTCACCGGATTAGGTTGAGGACCAACTAAGGTAACAGGCATGAAGTCTAAAAGGATAAAATACCACGTATTGGGGGGTGTAAGCCAGGCACATTAGGTGCTTGATAAATACGGATGGATGTTCTCCCAAGACACACGGGGCCCCAGCCCAACAGCAACCCTCTCTGCTCCCCTACCTTTGTCACAGAACTTGCCCGCCCAGCCAGTATGACAGATGCACTGCCAGGGCTGGTGGCAGGTCCCGTGCTGGCAGCCAGGCATTCTTACACAGCGCTCACAGTGCAGCCCTTCCCAGCCTGGGTCACACCTGATGGGGAGAAGCACAGGGGCGGGGCTCTGGGGAGGAGGATCTGAGGAAGTGGAGGAGGCAAGACCAGAGCTTCTAGAAAACAGAAGGACATCTGAGAACCCCCTAAGGGAAAGCAGGCCTACTCCAGGTAGGTATAAGGTTGTACAAGGTCATAGGATGTACACATGGAATCAGACCCTCAGATACCAGCATTCAAGTCCCGGTTCTGCGCTTTGTCTAACCTTTCCGGGCCTCAGTGTTCTCATCTGTAATGGTTTGGGTTGGGCTGGGTTGAGGAAGAAATTAAGATGACATTTGTAAATAACCCCAGTACCATTCCTGGCATGTCTGAGGTGCTCAGAACCAGTTTAAAAAGAGTGACCTTGAAAGGTCATAAGGACCCTCTTCCCATCCTAATTCCAGGGCAAAGACCTGAACTATTTCAGTGTCCCAAACACAGCCGGCCCCTCCAGCACCTTGCCCTGACAGCTCCTTTCCTTAATGTCCAGACACACTTTTTTCCTGCTCCAGAATTTGCCCAACCCCCACCCCGTGAGTCAATTACTCAAATTCATCAAGAAAGATCCTCTTTTGTAAGTGCGTCTCCCCAGCAACCCTCCCGCAGCCTTTCTTTCTCAGGCTAAACCCATTCTCTTTATATTTTTATCTCCCCCTTTCCTCATGGTCCCCAATCTCCAAACTCTCTCAAGCTTCAGGTCTTTCTCCTGGTATCTTGAGGAGGAACGTTTCAGAATTCCTGGATCAGCCTTGGGAGAGTAAAGGAGTTGGGAGTGGGGAGGCATAAGCAAGAAGAAGCAAAAGAGAGGCAAAGCAGAGGGGAACTGGGGGCCGGGCAGAAGCTAGCCAGTCTGCCCTGTGGCCATGAGGGAATGGGGAGCGAACCGCAGGGCCTTCAGCCCCTAGACACTCTGCCCTGGGGCTTGACCTGGTTGTGGGTGTGGACCTGCTGGGAAATGGGCAGCAAAGGGTTTGGGAGCACGAGAGAGAGAGAGAGAGAGAGAGAGAGAGAGAGAGAGAGAGAGAGAGAGAGAGAGAGAGAGATACCTGCAGGAGCCGTCCGGCGCACAGCAGCCGTGGGCCAGGTCACAGTGGGAGCTGCAGTCATCCGCTGCAAGAGATTGACGTGGGAGGGGTGAGCCCGGGTCAGGGTTCGGCTCCCTGAGACGCGGGGCTCGGAGGATGCGGGGTCTCAGTCATTGGCTGGGCTCGGCTCCGGGCTAGGGCAGAACAGAGACTCCGCATTGCAAGGGGACTCCTTGGGTCTGGTCAACCCCGCGGGTCGAGCGGCTGCAGTGCCGTCTCTGGCCGGCAGAGGTCAACGCGCTAGCGAAGGATGGCCGGGCAGGGCCGCGACCTGAGCCCGGGGGCGCGCTCACCTCGGGCAGGCTGAACGGGTGCCCCCAGGATGCACAACAGGCACACGAGATGCAGACAGCGGCAGCCGCTGGGCATGGTCAGCGCCGGCCCCAGGAGGGACGGACGGATGGACGGCCGGACGTGCGGACACCTGTGGGACGGCACAGGCTGGGAGGCGGCCGGACCCGGAGATGGTGGCACGGATTCCGGTTCCGAGTGACAGGAGCCGAGGGGGAAGAGGGGCGTCCGGACAGAAGAAGGAGGTGGGGGCAGCGGGAGGGCGGAGGCGGGGAAGGCTGAGCAGGCGAGGGGACTGGAGACAGGAGCCCCGGGGCGGGCTCTGTGGGAAGGAGGCGAAGGATGGGCAGCGCCGAACGAGGTCCAGGCGCTGGAGGGGCCCCGACTGGGAACGCAGTCCGCACGGAGGACTCCGCGGGAATGGGGACAGCGCCGAGAGGCGGCCTTGGGCACGGAGGGGACGCGGGGGCCGGTTCCCGGCAGCGAGCAGTCTCCGCCTCCAACCTCGACTCCCCCACCCCCACCCCACCCTCCCGGACATGCTCCCACGTCCCCTTCCCATCTCGGTCGCCGCGGCCTGGAATCCCCAGAGCGCCCCTAGCCCCGCGCGCCCCAGCCCTCGCGGTCCTCACCTCGGGCTGGGAGGCAGCGCGCCCCGGGACGCAGAGCGGGGCCGGATCCGACGGGCTCCGCCGAGGGGCCGGGGCGCGGGGCCGCCCCTAACGGGCCGCGGGGACCGGCGCCGAGTCGGCTGCCATGCGAGCGGAGCGCTCGGGAATCTGGGGCTCAAGGCGACCCCGAGCGGCGGCTGCGGCGGCGGCTCCTCGCGCGCGCTCAGGCCGCCTGCCAGGGGCGGCGTGTGCCGGCGGAGCCCGCCTCCCCCTCCCGGAGCTGCCGCCGGCCCGCCCCCCACCCGCCCGCGTCCGGCGCCCTCCCCCCCTACCCCGGCGACGCAAGGCTCCCACCTCGCCCCTGCGCTCGCCTGTTCCCCCCGCGCCCCGGCGCCCCCTGGGGCCCCCACCCTCCGCTGCCACCTAACCCCTCCGACCCTCGCTTTCTTCAACGAAAGGAGGAAATTAGGGGAATCTAAAAGGGAGCCGACTGCCAAGTGCCGGCCAAATGTGCACAGCCGTTATTCTCCCATCTTGCATCCCTGCTATCCTGACCCGCGCCCCTCATCCTGTGCCCCACCTCTGCTCTCGCCAGTCAGCTTCCCATTACGCTTCTCTTTTATATCTCAACCACGCTCAGGGCACCCTTGCGGCTCCAGGCCCTCCTCCTGTCACCAGCCCACGCCTCCTCCGTTTGTACATCCTACATCACCTGCTTCGTCTGTGTGCTTCTCTCCTCCTCCACGCCCTCCTCTTCTTTCTCTCTTCATTGCCATCCACAGCCTTCCAGGATCGACCCATGCCTATCTAAGGATCAGCCTGGGGCACCGCCTCCCCCCGCCCCATCCCTCGCTCTGTCAAAAGACTGTCTTTTCCACCCCATTCCTTTCTGCGACCACTACTGGGAAACCTCCCTGGACTGGGAACGCCCCCGACTCTGTAGATGTACCTCCCGGTTCCCACTTCTGTACCCTGATCACATCCGTTCCTGGTCTCAGGCTAATGGTCAATTGCCCAAACCCAGAGCTCAGACTGAGAGAGTTTGGGGGGAGGGGGGAGGGGAGTGGGACAGGACTACTCCTCCAGGTTAATGGCTCAGAGACACCCGTGCAAGACAAGGACAGGAAACAATTTCTTGTTCTCGTAGGGCAAGAGGGCAGAGGGCAGGAATGCCACTGCCCATCTTCTAGTCCTTCAGATCAAGAGTTCCCTATCTTTAATTTCAAAACATTGGAAGGAGGGGTCCCTGGCCCATGCAGAGCAGCTGCCTACAGCCGCCACCAACACACACAAGGGCGGACTAATTTTTCTTGCAGCCGCCGTTGGACGTAACGGCCACACCCACCCCACCTCTTCGCCAACTTCCCCGAAACTCTGATCACCTCTTTTCTGAAGAGCTTTCTGAATTTGAGTGACGCCGTGGCTCTCATCATTCGTTTGGTTGTTTTTTTGTTTTGTTTTGTTTTTTTGTGTTTTTTTTAATGAAATATTGCAAACGACCTATACTGTCCAAAATTACTGTAGGCCAAATAGATTATGGTATGTAAACACTATATGACTACTAAAAATCACCTTTTGAGTCTGAAGATGTCCAAAGAACTAAGAATATGTTAAGTATGTGTGGAGGGGAGCAAGAACAAAGAAAAACCTATCTCAATGTTGGCAGTGATTTTTTTTTCCCGAATGATGGAATTATAGACTTTTTAAAAAGATTTATTTATTTATTTGAGAGAGAGAGAGAGAGAACGTGAGTGGGGGGAGGGGCAGAGGGAAAGAGAATCCTCAAGCAGACTCCCCGCTGAATGAGGAGCCCAAGGGGAGGGCTTGATCCCAGGACCCTGAGATCATGACCTGAGTGGAAACCAAGAGTCTAATGCCCAACCAACTGAGCCCCTATTTTTTTTTCTTATTGATGCTTTTCAGCATTTCCCCCTTTTCCACAATGAGTGTGTACAACTTTTTTTATTATTGTAGAAATTCAGGGGCACCTGGGTGGTTCAGTTGGTTAAGGGTCTGCATTCCTCTCAGGTCATGATGTTGGTGTCTTGGGGTCCAGCCACCCACCCCCTACCCCACTGTGGGCTCCCTGTGAGCAGGGAGTCTGCTTGTCCCTCTTCCTCTGCCCCACCACTCATGCTCTCTCTCTCAAATAAATAAATACAATCTTTTAAAAAAAGAAAAGAAATTCAATAATATTAAAAAATGTTTAGGATAAAATAAAAAGAAAAAATCACTCATGATCCTCCTGGCGTGATAAAACCACTTATTGTTGTTTTGAACTCTTTTCCTGTCCAGGTGTTTTTATACAATACCTGTAATGTACCCTGCTTTTTTTTTTTTTTTTTAAAGATTTTATTTATTTGACAGAGAGAGACACAGTGAGAGAGGGAACACAAGCAGGGAGAGGGGGAGAGGGAGAAGCAGGCTTCCCGCCGAGCAGGGAGCCTGATGTGGGACTCGATCCCAGGACTCTGGGATCATGACCTGAGCCGAAGGCAGACGCTTAACGTCTGAGCCACCCAGGCGCCCCTCCTGCTTTTTTTTTTTTAAAGTAGGCTCCACACCCAGCATGGAGCCCAATGCAGGGTTTGAACTCACAACCCTGAGATCAAGAGTCAGTCGCTCAACCGACTGAACCACCCAGGCGCCCTATCCTGCCTTTTTTTTTTTTTTTTTTAACTGTATGTCCTATATTGATGGTCCTCCAAAGCATAGTTTTTTTTGTGGCAACATGACATTCCATTAATAGACCATCATTTTTTTTTTTTTTAAGATTTTATTTATTTGACAGAGAGAGACACAGTGAGAGAGAGAACACAAGCAGGGGGAGTGAGAAAGAGAGAAGCAGGCTTCCCGCGGAGCAGGGAGCCCGATGTGGGGCTCGATGCGGGGCTCGATCCCAGGACCCTGGGATCATGACCTGAGCCGAAGGCAGACGCTTAACGACTGAGCCACCCAGGCGCCCCAATAGACCATCATTTTTATTTAACCTAGCCCTCACTACTGGATATTTAGGTTGTTTCTGTTTTTGCCCTTATAAATTCATTCAACAAATATTTACTGAGCACCCATGTGCTAGTACTATGTGCCAGACAGCATCATAGGCCCTGGGGGTACGGCTTCCAGATAAATAGTAGGGCCACAGATTTTCATGCCTATAGTTTTTTCCCATGGTTTAGGTTCCTTTCTTAAGATAGAGTCTAAATTGATAAGTGACTGAGTCAAAGAAGTTGTGAAAAATGAACAGTTCTTTTCCTTAATGAAATTCATTGACATTCACTGATGAAACAGTAGATATGTGAAGCTCTGGGAGTTGATGGCATCAGATTACATCACTCCCGCCTCCCTTATGCTTTGAAGATTTTAGCACCTGGCTTGTTGTCACTCTTTACTCCCACTTGCCTCAAATTCTTGGTGATTCTTGATGATTTAGTATCACATAGGCAATTCTTCCAATACGCGTGATCAGTGTGTTTGCAAAGATGGTCGCCACACTGGCTCCTGCCCCACATGACCCTTGGCAGTGATTTTGCCACTTCTGCCAGCAAGAAGTGGAGTCTGTTTCTGTAACGCCTTGAATCTGGGCTGTCCTTATGACTTGCTTTGAGTAACAGAATGTGGCAGAAATGACACTGTGTGGGTCCCCAGAGTCTGGACCTCAAGACACCTTGCATCCTGCCCCTTTGTCCTCTTAGAAAATTCATGATGTAAAGAAGTCCGGTCTGGCCTACTGGAAGACGAGAAGCCCCATGGAGGAGAGCTGAGGTGCCCTGGCCAGCCACCATCAGACACGTGAGGTCCTATTACCCAGCCCCAGTCAAGCTTCCAGATGACCACAGCCATCTGGATGAGCCTAGGCAAGAGCCGCGGAAGAATTGCTTAGCAGAGCCCAGCCCATATTACCAAGCTATGAGCAGATGAATGGTGGTTGTTTTAAGCCACTGAATTTAGGAGTAGTTTGTTAACATGGCAATAGACTGATAAAACCAGCTTCCCATTTCCTTGATTTCTTCTTCTCCGCCATTGGGAAGGATGGTCACTAAAACTTTGTTACTATAAGTAGTTTCATGCACTTCATAATCTCAATTTTAAGTATCATACTTTCTTATTACCAACTCTTGTTTTCAGCCCATGCCCTCTAGTACCTGGACTCAAACAATTCTAGATTTAGATTACATTTAGCAAATATTGAATTGGATCCACTGGGATCACTCTAAGGGCCACATTACAATTTTTGTGGGCTCTGGGCACTTCATCTTCATGGGCCTCTCTGTAAAAAGATATTGAAAATTATATTTTATGGGGCACCTGGCTGACTCAGTCAGTAGAGCATGCGACTCATGAGCTCAAGCCCCGCGTTGGGCATGGAGCCTACTTAAAAAATAAAAAACAAAAATAAATCCGTTACAAAAAAATTATATTTTACAATCGCATTGGTGAAGAGATGAATACAATCCAGGCTGGATTTGATATTATATATTCATTTTTATTATAGTCATCTTTTTCTTCTGATTTTAAAATAAATTAAAATTAAAACATTTTGTGGGAGGACGCCTGGGTGGCTAAATCGGTTAAGCATCTGCCTTCGGCTCAGGTCATGATCCCAGGGTCCCGGGATCGAGTCCCTCATCAGTTCGGGCTCCTTGCTCAGTGGGGAGCCTGCTTCTCCCTCTGCCTGCCGCTCCCCCTGCTTGTGCGCGTGCTCTCTCTCATTCTCTCTGACAAATTAATTAATTAATTAATTAATTTAAAAAAACACATTTTGTGGGCTCCTAAAAATATCGTGAGCCTCAGGCACGGTGCCTCCAGTGGATAAATTGGCCCTGTCTCTTCTCCATTGATACTACCTCCTTTTGGTTGGTCCCCTCTCCCCACCCAGCCTTCCCTCCTGACCCAGCTCTGATTCCATGATTTATTATTATCATCTGTCCCTTGCCCCTTTCTCCCATTGTATTCATCTGGCAAAATTCCATCCCTGTGCCTTCTCCAGCCTGCACCCAAGCAGCTGAACGTGGCTGGAAAGAACATGTCTCCAGGCTGACTTGTCTCCCCTTAAATTCATGCCCCTAAAGGTCCTTTGCGTTAACCTCCAATGCTCCTGCATTTCCTTAGTTCTGTGCGTTCTCCCACCCTCCCTGAAAGCTGTCTTTACCTTCTCCTCTCTCCTCCAAACTCCAACCACTCCTCCTTTCTCCTCACCCTGCTGGTGGTCTTGCTTCCAACTTCATGGAGAAAATAGAAGCAGTCTGAAGAGAATTTCCACGGGCTTCTATCGCCTACATGCAGCTGTTTCCATAAACCCTGCCCTCCCTCCTGTTACCATAGATGCACTGCCTGCGTTCTTACCGAGGTGAGCCCCTCCACGTGGGTACTAGTTTCCATCCTTCTCCCTGTGTAACTACAGGGCTCCCCAGTTCTCCCCATCTCCGCCGCATCGTCAGTCTGCTATGGGATCATTTCCAGCAACCTGTCGCCCATCTTAAAATAAATGTCCTCCTTCAATCCCATATTCTCTTCCAGCTACGTTTCTCTGCTCCCCTTTACTAAAAACTCTTGGAAAAGTATTTGTCTGCGCTTGCTGTCTTTACCTCTTCTCTCATTTTCTCTTGAACCCTCTCACCCCACCCCTACCACCGGGATAACTCTTGTCGGTGTCCTCATCTCGGTGGCCCGGAGGCCAGGTAAAGCTGCGTCTGACCCAGCTGTCACCTGGGCTTCTAGGATCCCGCTCACTGGCTTTTCCACCTCCCTCAACAGCTTCCCCTCCTGTCTCCTTTGCCTTTTCTTCGTCCTTCCAACTTCTTCCACAGCCTCAGGGCTCGACCCTCAGACTTCTTTTCTACCTTCACTCACTCCGGTCATGATCTCATTCAGCCTAATGGAGTCCTAATTAAGGCCGAGCTAGAAGCTGAGTTCCTATTTCCCGAGTTCATGTTTCCAGCCAGGATTTCTCCTTGAAATCCAGACTCGTGTATCTGACGGCCTACTTGACACCTCCCCTTGGATTGCCCAACAGACAACTCGAACTTAGCCTGTCCAAATGCAGACTCCTGGCTTCCAGCCTCAAACAGGAGGCTTCCTATGTCAGTCTACCGAGATCAGTAAATGGCTATTTCATCTGTTCAGTGTTTGAGACCAAAGTCCTTGGCATTGCACTGACCTCTCCTTTTGCTCTCACATCCCACATCCTGCAAATCCTGTTGGCTCTGCCTTCAAGTTCAGCCAGAACTTGACCACATTTCACAATCTGACCTCTGACATCTGGTCCAAGCCCCACCATCTCTTGCCTGGACTACTGCAACAGCTGCTTCTTCTTCTTTAAAGATTTTATTTATTTATTTATTTATGAGAGAGAGAGAGAGAGAGAGGGCACAGGGGGAGGAGCAGAGGGAGAGGGACAAGCAGACTCTACACCGAGAACAGAGCCTGACACAGGGCTCGATCCCACGATCCCGAGATCCTGACCTGAGCGGAAATCAAGAGTCGGATGTTTAACCAACTGAGCCACCCAGGCTCCCCTACTGCAACAGCTTCTTTCTTAATGGGTCTTTTATTATCATGTAGGAGCCAGGTTGATCCTGATAAAATAAGAAGCCAGCAAAATGTGATGTGGTGCACTAAATCCTAAATCAGATTCTGAAACAGAAAAAGATCATTAGTGAGGGGCGCCTGGGTGGCTCAGATGGTTAAGCACCTGCCTTTGGCTCGGGTCATGATCCCAGAGTCCTGGGATCGAGCCCCACATCCGGCTCCTGGCTCAGCGGGGAGCCTGCTTCTCCCTCTGCCTCTCCCCCTGCTCCTGCTTTCTCTCTCTCTCTCTCTGTATCTCTGTGTCTTGAATGAATAAATAAAAAAATCTTAAAAAAAAAAGATCATTAGTGAAATAACAGGCGAAGTCTGAATTAAGTCTGGAGTTGAGTTTACATTAAGGTACCACTGTCAGCTTCTTCAGCTTGACAAATGTATCACGGTAACTGCTAACACTAGGGGAATCTGGGTGAATGGTACATTCTTTATTATCTTTGCAGCTTTATTGTATATCTAAATTTATTTGAAAATAAAAAGTTTATTTAAAAGATGGAAGTTAGATTATGTCATATCTCTGTCAAAACCTTCCAGTGGATCCCATCTGGCTTTATCCCCTGTACTCTCCCTGCTTTACTCTGTTCCAGCCAAACTCACCTCTGCGTTGATTATTGAACATCAAGCATATCCCCTGCCTCAGGACATTTGCACTAGCTATTTCCTCTGCCTGGAATGCTCTTACCCAGATCTTTTCATAGCTCACTCCCTTATTTTATTCAGTTCTCTGTTCAAGTTTCATTGTAGTAAAGAGGCCGCCCACCCTGATCACCCTATGTAATAATCCCACCCTCACTCCGGCATATTTCCCTTATCCTACTTTATTTTTCTTTACAGCACTTTTCTCTACCTGACATACATATCTATTAGCATATATTTACATGTTGATAGGTTCCTTTCATTCCATGAGGACAAGGACTTTGTTTTAAGATTTTCTCTTAAGATTTTATTTATTTATTTGACAGAGAGAGAGAGAGTGCAAGCAGAAGGAGCGGCAGGCAGAGGGAGAGGGAGAAGCAGGCTCCCCGCAGAGCAGGGGGAGCCCGAAGCTCGAGCTGAAGGCAGACGCTTAACGACTGAGCCACCCAAGCGCCCCTGTTTTAAGATTTTTTAAAAAATAATTTGTTTATTTGTTCCATAAGTACTAAGTTACAAGATCTTTGTAGATTTTATCTATGTTTTAAGATTTTTTTAAGTTGTTATTTATTTATTTAAGTAATCTCTACACCCAATGTAGGGCTCAAACTCACAATACTGAGATCAAGAGTTGTATGTTTTCTCGACTGAGCCAGCCAGGGGCCCCAGCTTTGTTTTGTTTACTGCTATAGGCAGCTCTTGATTTATCATGCCACATCTTGTAGTGTTTGGCACTGAATTTGCACTCTTATTTGTCTCAGTTTCTGTCTTTATTGAGATTTGAGTCTGTTTCATGGGCAGGAGGAAGGATTTTGGTTGATGGTGTGCTCACTGCTTTCTCATAACCTGGAAGAAGGAAAAACAAACTTTCTCTGGGCCAGGCCCTCCCCTAGCATCCTCACCACAGCCCTGCAGGACAGACATTACTATTATTTCAGTTTTATGGATGAGGGAGGAGAATTGAACAAGGGGTTAGGTGACTCCCCCAAGGTCACAGAGCTAGCTGGTGATGAAGCCAGGGTTCAGACCCAGGCCTGCTTGCTCCCCTGCCATGCTATTGATCTAGGCAATTATGCATGGGGGGCGGCAGAGGGTATTTTCCAAAGATGGCTGCCATAGATCTCCCACCCCACATGCTCTTCTTCTAATGTGGCTTTGACACTCCTCCCGTCGAGAGGTAAGTTCTGTGTTCCCCTCCTTTGACCTCAGGCAGGCTTGTAACTGTGGTGGAAGGGATGCTCTGTGACTTCTGGGGTTGGGTCACAAAAGATGATCCAGGTTTGAAGTGATTCTCTTGAGACACTTGCCTTTGGAGACCGGAGCTGCCGCGTAATCCGTGTGATCGCCCTGAGGTCACTGTGAGGAAGCCCAAACTAGCCCCAGTGGAGAGGCCACAGGGAGAAGACCTGAGACTGTGTGGAGAAAGAGAGAGGCCCAGGCAGCCCACGAGTGCTCCAGGTCCTACTATTTCAACTCCAGCTGCTGACTGACTGAAGTTTTATTCATGAGGGACAAAGTCAGAACTGCTCAGCTGAGGGGCACCTGGGTGGTCAGTCGGTTAAGCATCTGACGCTCGGTTTCGGCTCAGGTCACATGATCTCAGGGTTGTGGGATTGAGCCCGAGTCGGACTCCACACTCAGCATGGAGTCTGTGTGAGATTCTCTCTCTCTCCCTCTCCCTCCGCCCCTCCCCCAACTCGTGTGTGTGTGTGTGTGTGTGTGTGTGTGTGTGTGTGTATGTGTGTGTGTGTGTGTTTAACTAAATAAATAAATCTTAAAAAAAAGAACTGCCCAGCTGAGCCCTTCCTAAATCCCTGACCCACGGGAATCTGGGACATAAAAAATTATTGTTGTCTTAAACCACTAAATTTTGAAGTAATTTGTTATGTGCAATGATAAATAACTGGAACAAAGGGATGACAAAGTGTCAGAAGTATTCAGTGGGCAAGTTCCTTCTTTCTGGGCCTAAGTTTCCCTTGTAAACAGTAGGCATTAATTCCATGGTTTCTTAGAGTTGTTCCAACCCTGATGTTTAGTGCTTATCCATAATGTTGCCACATCTCCAACTGTCCATTTTCACTGCCTCCTTAATACCAGGTCATTATCCCACCATTCTGTTACTCCCAGAGAGAAAGCTAATGCCCTTGGATGCCAAGGGATGTCCCTGGGCCTCTGGCCCCCATCTGCTTGAGATATCTTAAAGTGGAGGTGTGGTGTACTGAAGTAAAATTAACAGGATTTGGAATATGGTCACTGACTGACATTGGCTGTGTGACCTTTGAGAAAGTCTCATAACATTTTTGTATCTGTAAAATGCAGAGAATAGTGCCAGCCTTACCCCCATTGGGGCTGCTGTAAGGAGAGAAGGAGATAGTGTGTGTGAAAGTGTAAGTGTGTTAACCGGAGGCAGGAGAGTAGGGCCTGGGGTGAGTGGTTGCTGAGGCTTTGGAGGTCCCTGGTAAAGTCTGTTCCCTACCCTGGAGTAGGGAGGGGGTTGGTGACTAGATCAATGATGGGAAGTTGAACTGGGCTGTTCTGAGCTGTGCTGAGTTTGTCTCTTAGCAACTTTTTTTTTTTTTTTTTTTTTTTTGAGTTTTATTTATTTAAGTAATCTCTACATCCAACTTGGGGCTCAAACTCATAACCCCTAGATCAAGAGTTGCATGCTCCTCTGACTGAGCTGGCCAGGCACCCTTCTGATCCAGTATCTTTTTTTTTTTTTAAGATTTTATTTATTTATCTGAGAAAGATAGAACAGGAGGAGCGCAGATGCCGTGCTGAGCGCAGAGCCCGGAGCCTGACATGGGGCTCGACCCTAGGACCCTGAGATCATATCCTGAACCGAAATCTAGAGTTGGATGCTCAACCAACTGAGCCACCCAGGCGCCCCTGACCCAGTATCTTTGAGAATCCATCTACTACAAGGGGTGGAAACTCCTTGGCATAACAGGCAGCATTTAGTCTCTGCAAAACAGCTTCTAACACACACTGCTTCTGCCATTTAACAATCCCCCAAGAAAGAGGGGCTTGACTCACTGCTTGGATTTCCAAGAATCCTCAGGACCAATCACCTGTTTCTGCCAGAGATCCCGCTATTCTCTGGGTAACTGAGGCTTGAAACCTTGAGGCCATCCCTGACTCCTCTCTCTTTCCCACTCCCCTGTTCCTGCTGCTCCCCAAAAGTTGTTGGGGAGCTTTCTATCCCACTGCCCCAGCCTTGTCAACACCTTCCTCACTACGCCAGACTCATGACAAGTATTTCCTATGTGGTCCCTTGGGTCCGGGCCCACCCCTTTCTCCCATGCATCCATTCTCCAAGGTGCCTTGAGGATGAATGTTCTTACTCCACCCTTGTCCACTCACTGCCTGGCTCAGAGCAGCCCAGGATCGCTCCTGCTTCTCTCCAGGCTGTGTGATGTCAAGGCAAGAGTACCACAGACTGCTCCATCATCCATAGCTGGGTGACCTTCGGAAGGCATCTGGCTTTTCTGAGCCCCAAGGGCCTTGCTGGTAAATAGATGGGTATCCCGTGCACCGGGCACCGTTCTAAGTACTTTACGTGCATGAATGCATTTGAGCCTCACGACAACGCTGTGAGGCAGGTACTATGCTTAACCCGTTTTATAGATAGGAAAACTGAAGCACAAAGAACTTCAGTCATTTGCCTATGTCCAGGCAGCTAGTTAAGTGATAGAGCCAAGATATGAACCCAGGCAGTCTACTTCAGAGACCCTGCTCTTAAACACTGTCTTATCCTTGGGAGAAGTGACTGGTATGGGCTGTGTGGTGGTGAGAGCCCCCTGGCTGATGCTAGCTAACTCTTAGCTTTAATTTTTGCTTCACGGTACAATTTAGGGAGGACTTTGGCAGCGGATTGGGCAGGAAGCCTGATGACTTTAGGGTTCTCCTAAGCCTACCTTAATAGTGGCCTCTGTTTTGGGTGGGGTGCCGATAGACATATGAGGTTCATTTCTGGCTTTGATCCAGACCTGAATGGTAAACTCCTGCTCTAGAACACCCCATTCTCCCAAGCCTGTGGGGGTTCCCCACTTTCCTAGCATTTCTTTTCTGAGCACCTGCCAATAAATCCCTCCTCCAGGGCCCCCAGGCACATGGATTCCTCTTTCTCGGCCTCTCTGCTGCTCACCTGAGGGGTGGGTTCTCACATTACCCACCTCTCTCCCTAGCCTCCTTTCCAAACAACGAGTTATGTGTATTACCAAGACAAAATCAGGGTGCAGAGACAAGAAACTGGGGAGCAAGGGTAGGCACTCATTCATTCACACATTCATTGACCCACTAACAAATATCTCTCCTCATCGCTGTCGGAGCCTAGCATGATAGTCAGCACTGTGGTCAGAGGTTAGGAGGGGACCCCAGAAGCTAAATAAGCATTCTTTGAGTGAGTGAATGAATTAATCTGAATGAAAAAAAGTGCTGGACCCAGACTTCAAACAGCTCATAGACTAGTAGGGCAGGCACACCCACTCACTGCCACACACTCCAGATGAAGGGGGACCAGACACACCTGCAGGCCCTGGACCTCATGGAGACCCAGGGGCATGCAGGCCTGGTCCCAGTCCTCACCAGCTAAGGGCCAATCAGCTACCTGATGGTTTTGTCCTGCTACCATCTCTCCAAGCCAGTCTGGGCGGCCCATCAAGGGGAGGCTGCAAGTGGGAGCTGAGCTGGTACAGAGAAGCAGTCAAGCATGTCCACGTAGGCCACCTTCCACCGAGACTTTCTGCCAGAGCAGGGCCTTTAGGCATGTCCTCCCCCTTGGTTGTTTCCTGTCCTCCACCCTCACTCCAACCTCACAGAAGGAGTTGGAATCAGTTGCTCAACGGCTGAAATCCTTACCAACCATTGTGCCTCACCTTTTGGCTGTGTGTGATTCATGTGATTCCTGTGTGTGTGTGTGTGTGTGTGTGTGTGTGTGTGTGTGTGGGCAGGGCCTACTGTGTGCCTCAGGGGCTGAAGTGCCAGGTCTCAGGCCCTTGGATGCCAGGCTTGGGGCACCAGGAGATACTTGCTCATGGAAAGGGAAGAAGCTGGGCAAGGCCGACACTGACTGTGTGCTTTGGGGTTAGTTGAGAAGTGGCCAAGTTTCAGGTGTTAATTTAAGAAAGAGACTGGGGGCTGCAGAACTGTCCAGCCCCTACTGGCCCAGAGTGAAGCAGGGCCTGACAAATGGGTCCCAGTACCATCCAGAAGACGGAGACAAGCTGTTTCTTCTGTACTTTCTGAGCTTCCCCAGGACTCAAAATTGAAGTCTGAGAGGGGAGGCACAGGATTGCACCTCAGGGTACCCAAAGTCTGAAGGGAGAGACCTAAAGTCTGCCCCAGGGGGTCCCTGCCTTAGAGTTGGGAGAGATAAGACTCCACCAGAAGCCAGAAAACAAGATGGAGCCACCCAGGTGTCACACCATTTGAATCATTTTTAAGTGTACAGTTCAGGGGCGCCTGGGTGGCTCATTTGGTTGAGTGTCCGACTCTTGATTTCGGCTCAGATCATGATCTCAGGGTCCTGGGATTGAGCCCCATGTCGGGCTCCATGCTCAATGCGGAGTCTGCTTGTCCCTCTCCCTCTGCCCCTGCTCCCGCTCTCTCTCTCCCTCTCAAATAAATAAATAATTCTTAAAAAAAAAATAAGTGTATAGTTCAGTGGCATTGACACTGATTACCAACACTCACGTTGTTGGGCAACCATCACTAATATCCAGCTCCAGAACTTTTTCATTAAACCCTGTACTCATTAAACACTAACTCCCTATTCCCCTTTGCCCCACCACTTGGCAACCACCATTCTATTTTCAGTGTCTATGAATTTGACTATTCTAGGTACTACCTCATATGAGAAGAATCATATAGTACTTGCCCTTTTTTGACTGGCTTATTGCACTTAGCATAACGTCCTCAAGATTCATTCATGTTGTAGCATGTGTCAGAATTTCCTTCCTTTTTAGGGGCGCCTGGGTGTCTCAGTCATTAAGCGTCTGCCTTCGGCTCAGGTCATGATCCCAGGGTCCTGGGATCGAGCCCCGCATCCGGCTCCCTGCTCCGCCGGGAGCCTGCTTCTCCCTCTCCCACTCCCCCTGCTTGTGTTCCCTCTCTTGCTGTGTCTCTCTCTGTCAAATAAATAAAATCTTTAAAAAAAAAAAAGAATTTCCTTCCTTTTTATGGCTGAAAAATATTCCTTGTATGTGTATACCGCATTTTGTTTATTCATTTATCCACTGATGGGTACTTGGGTTGCTTCCACCTCTGGCTGTTGTAATAATGCTGCTATGAAGAGCATTATTGCATATATGGGTATAGAAATATTTATTTGAATTCCTGCCTTCATTAAGTATTTTCCAAGAGTTAAGTGGCTTTAAGAATATTAAAGAACGCAAGATCCCACCAAGTTTCAAAATCTTTAAAATGATATTTCTGGGGCGCCTGGGTGGCTTAGCTGGTTAGGCATCTGCCTTTGGCTCAGGTCATGATCCCAGGGTCCTGGGATCCAGGCTCACATTGCATCAGGGTCTCTGCTCAGTGGGGGGCCTGCTTCTCCCTCTCCCTCTGCCCCTCCCTCAGCTTGTGTGTGTGCTTGTGCACGCTCTCTCTGTCAAATAAATAAAAAAATAAAATCTTTAAAAAAACAAAATGACATTTCTTAGGCTCCCATCAAATTCAACATCTTGAGTTAGGAAAAAGACATTTACATATAATAAAAGCTTATCCACCAGGGTGGCAGTTGTGGATTTCTATTAATAGAAGAATTAGGAAATATGTATTATTTAAATTTGGAAAGCAGACTAATTTATCACCTCTTGAATTTTTTTTTTAAAAAGATTTATTTATTTATTTATTTGAGAGAGAGAGAAATCACATGAGAGGGGGGAGGGTCAGAGGGCGAAGCAGGGAGCCCGATGCGGGACTCGATCCAGGGACTCCAGGATCATGACCTGAGCCGAAGGCAGTCGCTTAACCAACTGAGCCACCCAGGTGCCCCACCTCTTGAAGTTTTGAAATCATTCTCCAAAGAACCATGTAAATAGGGTCCAGCATGTCCAACCAGGGTCATAAATAAGAATATAGGCAGCCTCCTGGCTTCAAACTATTAGTACATAATGTCAGTTGCAACCAAAGAAGCTGCATATGGCCAATGGCCCTTCTAGCTATCATGATGAACAGTTCAAAAGACTCTGGGGCTGAGTGCAAGACAGTTTTAAGTCTTTCCCCAGCAGTTTCCTCCAATACCTGGAGCTCAAATTGCTGTCTTTGTCCAAGATGGCACTTCTAGTCCAAGCCCCTCCTCTGCCTATGCAGTCTGTCAGGCCAACCCCAGAACACACTAATACAGTCATTCCAGCTGGGAGACTAGGTCTACATAAATGAAATCAGGTGAAAGAATGGTCTTGGATCTAGGTGGATTGTGTGCTGGGAAATACTTGATCATGCTGGTATAGGTAGGACCTGCATCCCCACTGCCCCATGGACACCAAGGCACAATCGTATGAAAACCGTCATCAAAACGTAGTGAAACTGACTCTTCTGCAAATTGCATCTACTTTGTAAAACCCTGAAAGCTTAGAAGGGGGTGTCTATCTATCTATCTATCTACCTATCTATCTATCTATTTATTTTTAAGATTTATTTATTTATTTGAGAGAGAGAGAGAGCCAGCGAGCATGCATGGGGAGGGGCAGGGAAAGAAGCAGACTCCCTGTTGAGCACAGAGTCCGATGCAGGGCCTGATCCCAGGACCCCAAGATCAGGACCTGAGCCAAAATCAAGAATTGGATGCTCAACCAACTAAGCCACCCAGGTGCCCCATGAGAAGGGGTCTTTAATCTTTGTCCCTTCTTCACAGGTCTCTTAAGTGATGGTGAACAAAGATGTAATTGTGGCCTAATGAATATATAGGCTTACACATGTGCATTTTTACATCCACGGAGCAAGGAGTGATGAGGTAAACCAGCCTCTTCATCTTTCATTCAAAAAGAACTTAATCTCACATATCCTAAAAGCTTAAAGCTCTGGAGGACTGTGACTCCCTTTCTTTTCAAAGGTATGTTTATGTTGGGATGCCTGGGTCGCTCATTTGGTGAAGCATCCGATTCTTGATTTAGGCTCAGTGTTGTGAGATCGAGCCCTGCATTGGGCTTCACCTGGGCATGGAGTCTCCTTAAGATTCTCTCTCTCTCTCTCTCCCTCTGCCCCTCCCTGTCTCCCCCAACACTAAATTAAAAAAAAAATTCTCTCTTTAAAAAAAAGTATGTTTATAGGGCGCCTGGGTGGCTCAGTCGTTAAGCGTCTGCCTTCGGCTCAGGTCATGATCCCAGGGTCCTGGGATCGAGCCCCACATCGGGCTCCCTGCTCGGCGGGAAGCCTGCTTCTCCCTCTCCCACTCCCCCTGCTTGTGTTCCCTCTCTCGCTGTGTCTCTCTCTGTCAAATAAATAAATAAAATCTTTAAAAAAAAAAAAGTATGTTTATGTTTACTGATAATTTTTCTGTTTAAAAAATATAAGCTTGGATCACTTTTCAAATTTATATACCATAAGTTTGTTTACCTGAGAGTCCATAGGCCTGTGATCCTGCTGGGGATCCCAAAACAATTTCTGGAAACATAGAGAGGGGATCTGAAGGTTATATGTATTTAGAAAAGAAAGCCATCTTCCTCATTTCTTTCTCACACAAATTTCTTTTAGTAAATGGTAAGTCATATTTCAAAAAAAATCTGAGTTTGTGCTCTTACAGCATAATGAATGTCACATTTTGAAAGTACTGTATGGGCAACTCAAGGGGAACCATGTGGAGATGTGTAATGATTGGCAGCCCTTATTTTAAGCTCTGCAAGAACCAATATGATTGATTCATTTAGTTTGATTTTATTAAATTAACAATAAAAAAAGTTGTATGAGATTGAAACGCATGGACAGGATGGCAAATAAAGATGACTGACCCTGGGAATCTGTGCCAAGGTTTTATTTGTGTGTGTTGGTGGAGAAGTGAGGGCTTGCGGCCAGCTCCACCAAGAGACAGACCCAGCTCCCGTCCCTAGCCCCAGGGAAATGGGATACCTCTCCGTTCTGAAATGTTGATGAGCTGTGGAGGGGAGAAGGACAGGAGAGCAGATGGAATTCCTGGACAATTGTTCCAGCTGTCACCAGAGAGGACAGGCAGGAGGGAGCACTGGATAATTTACAGAGGAACAGATGCTAAGGCTTCTCCGGAACCATCTGGCCAAGAGAGGCCTGGGCTCGGGGTGGATGTTGTCTTTAGATCTAAGTAAACGTCGGCCTCCAGCCCAGCCCATGCCCTCTACCTGAACAATGGCTTTCCCAGGAGGGCTCTGCTCCCTTAGTACCCACCTCCAGAGTTCCACCCAGCTCTCATTCTACTCCCTCCTTTGCTGAGCCTGGCTTCTGTCTTTGCTACCAGTCCTGAGAGGGCCAACTCTGGCTCTGGGGGCCTATAACTTCCACCAATGCATTTCCCTATTCTGTAGTATTTTCAACCCCTCTTCCCCACCACTATATTCCAAAATCCCTCTATCATTCATCTCCATGCCATTTATTCATTCAATAAATGTTTGTCAAGCACCTACTATGCCTGGCATTATTTTAGACACGGGGAGACAGAGATGAATGAGAAAAAGTCCTAGATCTCTGGAGTTTGCACTGTAGTGGGAGATGGTCAATACACAAATATCAGATAATGATGAGTACTGTAAAAGGAAACATTAAATCAGGGTAAGGGTGAGTGACTGGGGATGCTGTTTTGGACAGAGTGGCCAAGGAAACCTTCTCTAACATAGTGACATTTGAGCAGAGACTCTAATGGGAGTGATATCTCGGGGAAGAACATTCCAGGCACAGGGAACAGCAAACCTAAAAGCCCTGAGTATGCTTAGTGCATTGGAGGATGCCATGCTATTTATTCATTAAGCATTTACTGTGTGCCAGGCACCTGCTAGAGAATATGAACATGCAATCAGACACAGTTTTTGCCCTGAAGGAGCAGCAGCTTAGCAAGGGATGCACTATTTAAATAAATAATTATAGCATAGGATAGCTACAATGAAGTTATGTGCAAGTGCCTAGAGATGCCCAGCATCTCTCTCTTCCTTTCTTTTAGTACCAGAATCTTTCTTCACTCTTCAGCCTTTGCCTTACCCATGACACCTCCTTCCTTCTCCAGCGGCCAGGCCTCCAAACCCTGCTCTTAGGAGATCCCCATCTTTCCTCAATTACCCGGTGCCCTAATTCCCCAACCCGAAACCACGCCCCTAGCCACGCCCCCGATGACGCGCGGCGCCCGGTGCGTGGGGATTCCCGCGGCCGTGGCCACTACCCGGCCTGCCCCGCGGCAAGATGGCGGCGTGAAGGCAGCGGGCAGCGGCAGAAAGTTTGTTGTGGGATTGGAGTAGTCGGCCGGGAGGCTAGAGTTGGGGGGGATCGTGGGGACACTTTCGCGGAGTAGGGGCGGAGGAGGGACTAGCTCCGGGGTTAAGAAGAAGAAATGGGATGTTGGAAGGTTGGAGGTGGGGAGAAAAAAAGAGGGAGATGGGGCGGAGGGGAGGGGGCCTAGGATCCAGCGGCGGCCCTGGGGGAGGGGTCCATGGCGGGGGGAGCACAAGTAGGTTTGCAGGCCCTGGAAAAGCAGTCACAAATTGGAGAGGAATTTCTAAACCGAGAGTAAAGAAGCCTGGAGCTTGTGGCCGAGCCCCGACTGTACTGGGCCGGTAGGAAAGAGGTCTTTCCCATGGAGGAGGATAGTGGGGAGGGGGGGAAGAGAGACCTGGAGGATGCTGGGCACGTTTGGTATGGAGGAAACTAAAGCATCAGATGACCCTTCTGCAGACTTAGATCAGCCTTTCCAGAGTTCCTATAGCATCTGCCCCAATTTCAGCTGAAGACTCAGGGGCCCCAGGGACTGGAAGAAATCACAGTACCTGCTTGGAAAGAAGAGGTAGCGACCTGCCCGAGCTCAACCCCAGAGCGGGTAAGGTGGCCTCCAATGACAGGCTGGCATGCTCCCTGCAAGCAGGATGCATGGGCTCAGAGTGATACCGAGAAACATTTAATCTGAAAAGGGCTCTCTTCTATAGCTGTTGCCCTTTGCCTGTGGTCTGTAAGTTAGTGTTCTGTTCAGATTGCACACTGATTTTTGAGAATTGGGTGTAGCATTGAGCCTTGTGTGCCGTCACCTGTACAAGTGAACACGGCCAAGGGCCTAGAGATGGGCTGAAAGTGCTTTAACACATCCCTGTCACAAGCAGTTTCCTACATGCTCACTGTATCTTTTTCGGTCTCCCCATCACATCTTCAGTTTGGCATCCTACCTGAAGTAGAGATTTGTGGGTGACAGATGGGGGGGGGAGTCATGAGAAAAAGTCTGCATTCTGTCACCAACTCCTGAATTCACTCTTGCAGCAGGTCTCCTCCTTTTGAGCTTTCTTTTGGTAAGAAAGGCTCATTAGTGTTTCTTTGGGGTTGTGGATTTGGTGGGTAGGTGGGGTCAGTGGAGGAGGAAAAGCAGGTTGAGGTTAGGGAGAAGAAACCCAGATCAGTTTATGGTAAGGGGTTGAGTTGACTGGTGTAAGGCTCTGGGAATATTTATTGTATCACTCTCTGTCTCTGAGATCCCTGATATTTGAGAACTGCTTTACAGTCTGGATCAGTGTGGTGATGGGAGGAAAGGGTGGTACACCTTTTCTAATAGCTTTCTTCTCTTCCTTTGTATTGTCCCCGTCCAACCACATTAAAAAAAAATAATAATAATCAGTTTCACTAACCAAACTAAGCATGGCTTAAGAGATAGTGGATTTGGGGTTAGAGAAAAGGAAAGGGGTTTGGAGCCGCAAAGTGCAGTGCATACGGTCCTCACTTCCTTTGATGCCCTGTGGTTATGCCCAAGCCAGATTTGGGGGCAGGCTTTTTACAGAAGCTTGTTTCATGACTGGCCTCTACTCCATGATTGGATTGGGAGGTCTAGTTTGATCTAGGACTCCTCACAACCATCTCCTGCTCCCTGACTGCGCCCCCCCCAAAAGGCTTGTTATAGACCAACCCAAATCACTGTTACTAGGCCAGCTTCAATACCTTCAGGTATCAGAAAAACTGATGTTATTTAGCTATGACTCTAGAAGGTTGGGAGCTTTCTCTTCCTGAGGACAATTTGTGGATGCCTCCTTAGAGTTGTAATCAGCAAGGGCAGTGTGGGGAGCACACATAGGGGTTAAGAGCACTGATTCTGGAGGCAGAATTCCTAGTTCAACTTCTGGCTTTGCTATTTGTAGCTCTGTGACCTTTAGAAATTGTATAGCTGTCTTTGCCTCAGCTTTCTCATCACTCAAATGGAGATGGTAAGAGTACCCATCTCATAAGGTTGTTGTGAGGGTTAAATAAATTAATACATTGATGTATTTAGAACAGTGACTGACACTCCATACATAATTGGTGTTACTGTGCTGGTCAGATCTCAGCACTAACTTCTTCATGATTGAACCTGGTGTCTCTCTGTGGAGGCCCTGTACTGGTTTGAGCTTCTGTCTTGATGTTAGAGAGATAGGCACAGCTTTTGAATAGTATAGATTTTGCATGTAGTGAGAACATCTTTGTTAAACTGTTTAAACTGATGTTAAAATGCCCATGATTTCCTGTTTGAAGTTGTGAGGTTTTAGAGTTATCTTTGTAGTTGAGCTATAACAATAGTAGTGCTTATTGAGCACATTCTGTGTCTGGCACTGTTGTAAGTGCTTTAAATGTATTAACTAATTTAAATTTTTAAAAAGATTTTATTTATTTATTTGACAGAGAGATAGCGAGAGCAGGAACACAAGCAGGGGTAGTGGGAGAGGGAGAAGCAGGCTTCCCGCCGAGCAGGGAGCCCAATGCAGGGCTCCATCCCAGGACCCTGGGATCATGACCTGAGCTGAAGGCAGATGCTTAACAACTGAGCCACCCAGGCGCCCCAATTTCATTTTTATAACAACCCTACAAGCAAATACTTCCATTGTCCCCATTTTACAGATGAGTAAATAGAGGTACAGAGTGGTTAATTTGTTCAAGGTCACCCAGCTAGTAAGGGGCAGAGCTGAGATTTGAACTCAGACTATCTGGCTTCAGCAATTGAGCTTCCTTTTTTTTTTTGATTTGGTATGAAATTAACTCTTTATTAAATATGCCTGGTGGCAATTTGTATCTCTTGTTTATTTGTCATGATGATTAGATTGTAGTAAACTTTTTTGATTTATTTAAAAACTGTTTTAGGAGCTGAGCTCTTCATCACAGCTCTCCCCTTCTCAGATATAAAAACTGGTGCAGGGACTGTGGGAGGGAGCCCACTGCCCTGTTAGCCAAATCTGGACTCTCTCTTCATGATTCAGCTTGGTGACTGCCCTTTGGAAAACCTTGGACCTGGGTTGGGTGAGTGGACTGACATGAAGATCCACCCTTAGCATACATTAAGGGGGTGTGTGTGTGTATTAATGTAGACATAAATAAAAGGCTCATTTCTGACTTTACTGATTACTGACAGGAACAGCTGAAGTAGCCATAGTGTTAAATTCATAGACAATCTGGATGTCATCTTTGTTTTAAAAATAGCAGGTGGCAAACTACACAAAAAAACCACAATAGGTGGCATTTTAAGCAGTGCCGGCCCTCCAGCTTGAGGGGAAAGTGGAAAACAGATGTGCTTCTGCGGAAGCTCCTGTGGTCTATCAAGGAAGGTCCTGGCCTGGCGCTTGCCAGTCTCTTTCTCTTTAGCCAAGCCGGAAGCCCACATGCAGGCTGGGGGCAGAGGTGTGCCCATGGTTTGATTGACTGGCTTTCCTTTGCCCTGCACTTAAGAATCACTCTTCCCCTCCTTCTGAGTCACGTCCTGTCTATTTAACACACCCTCAGGGCCCATCTTTTTCTTTAGTAAATGACTCTCTACCTGGCCATCAGAGTAGGCACGCGTCTGATGTCTGAGCAGATTTCAGAGGAATAGGGGGCTCAGGACTTAGGGCTCTTTCTGGGAATTCCGAGCCAGCCTTCGAATGACCTTTTTCTACTTGTGGCACATGAGATTTTGAAAGTTAGTATCTGTCAGTGTCTGTTCCCGTCCGCCAATAACTGAGGAGCCATATGTTGTCAGGATAATGTACTTTATCTCGATTTGTGCTGCAGTCAGCATGCTGAAACGTGTCATCTCCATAAAGTACACCTTTGTGTTTTGGTAGAAGTCCTTAGACTTTCTGGATTCAGGTCTCCTTTTAGCAGATGATTGAACTGCAGGCTGAAGCTGATAGATTTGGATCCGGTTCTCTGCCTTTACTGTTCTGGTTTTGTTGTTCACAAAGTCCATTTCTTCTCTTAACACCCCTTATTCAAGTGTAATCTTTGCATCTAATCCCTTCACCTTTTCCTCACCGCCATATTCTGAGTGCCAGGGACCTCTGGGTAAACCCGGCCTTCGTCTCTCACCTGGATTCAGCCTCTTCTTTTTTTTTTTTTTTTAAGATTTTATTTATTTATTTGACATAGAGTGAGAGAGAGAGAGAGCACAAGCGGGCGAAGGGTCAGAAGGAGAGGGAGAAGTAGACTCCCCTGCTGAGCAGGGAGCCCAAAGTGGGGCTTGATCCCAGGACCTCGGGCAGCCGAAGGCAGCTGCCCAACCAACTGAGCCACCCAGGCGCCCCACAGATTAACAGCTCTGTGAGCTTATTCTCTCTAGCTTCTGGGCCTTTGCACTTGCCAGCCCTGCTGTTTGGAATGCTCTGCCCCCTCCACCCTTTACCTACCTTTTTGTCCTTTATTTATTTATTTATTTATTTATTTATTTTAGAGATTTGTTTTTTTTTTTTTTTTTTTTTTTTGAGAGAGAGAGTGAGAGAGAGAGAGAGCACAAGAGGGGGGAGTGGGAGAGGGAGAAGCAGACTCCCTGCCGAGCAGGGAGCCCGATGCGGGACTCGATCCCGGGACTCCAGGATCATGACCTGAGCCGAAGGCAGTCGCTTAACCAACTGAGCCACCCAGGCGCCCCATAGAGATTTTATTTTTAAGTAGTCTCTACACCCAGTGTGGGGCTCGAACTACAACCCCAAGATCAAGAGTCGCATGCTCTACCGACTGAGCCAGTCAGGAGCCCCACCAACCTCTTTGTCCTTTGGTCTCAGTTTAAATGTCTCTTAATTTGGGGTCCCCACTCCTTTTGTGCCTTTCCTCTGTGCTGCTGTGTTAAGACTTAGGCTGCGTTGTAATTGTCTATTTACTTGTCTGACTCTCCCGTGACTGTAAGTGCGCTGATAACAGGGACCATGTCTTAATCATTATTGTATTCTACCCTTTAGGATAGTGCAAGGCACTGAATAGGCACTTTATGATGCGGTGGGGCATATAGAATGCATGAAATGTGGTGGGGAATCTCTCCCCATTTCAGTCTGACTTCCAGGCTGCTGTGAGAATTGTCTTCCAATGAGCAGCCTCAGTTCTGGCATTTACCATGTTTTATGGTGATTTCTCTGTTTACTTGCTGGCCTCTTTCACTGAGCTGACCCTCTGTAGAGGAGAGACCCTCCCTGGCCATGGGATGAGGTGGGGGGCGGATGGGGACTTGGGAGTGGGGTGAGCGGGGTGATAGAGTCTGATTTTGGAGCGAGGCTGACCTGGTTGAATCTTGATTCTGCGACTTACCAGCTGTGTGACTCTGGACAAATTGCTTAGCTAGTAGGACTTTTGGTCTTGTCGCCTGTACAATGAGGGTGACGTTATCTTTTTTGTAGGAGTATCGAGCATTAGAGATAATGAGTTCATGGCGTGTAGCAGGGCACCTGTCATGTGAAGGATACTCAGTTAATATTTGCTTAGTAAATGAGTGTCATTCTGGAAAACACAATGAATAAGAAAAAGGCTTTGTTTTATTCAAGCTAGAATAAGCCTTTTGATCTCTGCCAGGTAGCCAGGAGCCTTTTTGAGGTGGGAGTAAAATTGGAAGAGTCTCTTTATAATGAAGCAATATAAAAGCTGAGACTAGGGACATTGTCAATGAGTAGCCTGTGCAAAATAGTTGATATTTCTCCCCATCTTTTGTGTTGTAATGACTCCTTTGATGGATCCCCTTTACGTGAGGTTGGCGGTGACCTTGGTGGCTATAGGTGGGGGTAGGTAAGTGGTAGATTTGTAATGTAGTTCAGGCTGTGGATGACTGGATGGGGTGTTTGAGGATTCATGTTCCCTGGTGTTTTATGGATTGAGAAATATTGGGTGAAGCTGATAGAACACATCTAGGCATTCAGGAAGCTGGACTTCTTGGCCCTAGTTTTCTTAGGGTTTTGATCTTGTGTCACAGAACAGGGCTTAACTCAGATGCTCCCCAGAAATAGGGCTGGTAGCTGGGAGTTCACTGTCCCTTCTTTGCCTTTTTGTTTTTAGTGTAGTTTATGGGGGTAGTTCTTAGGGCACCAGTTCCCAACAAACACCCGAGGAATGTGTCTCCAGAAGTCTAGACCTCTTAATTGTATAATGCCAGGTGTGCTCCAGTTTGAGTTTACAGTCCAGATGAGGAAGATAGGTTTGAGTTTTTCGGAGGGCAGCCTTCTCGTCTGGTCCTTGAACCCCTGCCCCAGCCAGCTGCCTCTCCTCTGGGCTCTCAAAGTATGTACCAAACTGTTTTTGCAAGTGGCTGTTAACCTGTCTCTCTCCCACTCGGGGCAAGATCTTTTAACTCGGGAAGCTTCTTAGAGGCCCTCCGTGGTAGGTGCTGAGCAGTCCTGGTTACTGTGTGACCCAAACCGGTCCTTCCTTCTTGAAACGAAAGCAGGTCGGACCTATCCTCTGAACTCTTAGGAAGCAAGGTCCTGCGTAAACAAAAGGTGAGAGAATTAGCGATAGCATTACTAGTTATTGTCTAGAGTTGAGTTAATGTGGTTCAGTGATCTTCCAGGTGCTTGGCTTCAGCTGTTTCCCTTTTTAGCCTTCTTATGTTCTAGGAACACATCCCTACGCCAGCAGTAGAGGTTAAAAGCAGAGGTGAAGCACACACCGGTATATTTTCTTGCTAACCACCATCTTCCAACAAGTCTGACTGCTGGCATCCTCTTTGTTACTCATTAAGTTCCTGTGAGTGCCCCATAACCTGCTTGCTTTTCTGGCCGTATTGCTCATTGTCTGGGTGTGCTCCCCGCTCACAGCCAGGACCCACTACAACGTTGTTAATGCCTACACGAGTCAAAAGGACGAGACAAGTAGCTGAAAGTGACGTGATGGGGTTTTCCCTGGGCTCTACCCCTTGCCCCTCGGTGTGGGAGTGCACGGAGCAGTGTGGCATATCTTTGCCGATGGCGTCTTGGCAGGGCTGGTTAGTTGCTTCGTATGTTCAGCCGATTTGAGAGGAGATGGGGTGAGGCCAGCAGGACGGGGTTGTGCTGTGTACATTTAGGCTTCAGAGGGGCTGAGTCTCCTGCACTGGCCGTGAGTGTGAGAGTGGGACCTCTCGTTAGTTACTATCTCGTAAGTGCCAGCTGTCTGCGAGGTGACCTTTAGAAGCTGGAAAGGACACGGCCCCCCATTTGTGAAGAGCTCTACTTTCCCAGTGAACTGTGGGGGGACCTCCCTGAGGGCGGGGCCGGGAAGTCAGTCTAGACTGTGCTGGCCTCGCGGTGCGCCTCACTCAGCTAACAGTAGCATAGAACGCTGGGTTTATCATTTGGGGTACTGAACAGGCCTCTGCACCTTCCCAGGTAAGCCCGCGCGGACTTCAGTCTCAGAAGCCTTGGAGGGCCTTTACATCAGGGCAGAATCGTCAGGGCTTTCCTGTGGCTCCCTAGAGGAGGCTGCTTTCCATGCTTTGCCCTGGGATTGGAAACAGAGTTCTATCCCAGTTCTGTCTGTGGTCTTGGGCAAGTCACTGGTCTTCTCTGTCCCTTCAGAATGGGAGAATCCACCTGTTCCATGGGCCTCACTGGGCCACAAGAATCCAAGGACATACAATGGAAGGCAAGTGCTTCCAGGATGGTAAAGCACAGTGCACACGGAGAGGTTTTGTCCGTTTGTCCAGGAATGCTGTTTTCATCATAAGCATAATATGTGTCCTTGCATAAAATACCAGCCATACAGAAACATATGCAAAAGAAAAAGTGAAAAGACCCCCCCCCCCCTTTCTTCCCCCACTGCTCCTGTCTAAGCCCCTTTCCTAGAGACAGGGAACTATCCTGTTTCCTTCTAATCATTTTTGTGTGCTTCTAGACATTCCTCATGTATCTCTTGTACTAAGAACACAACTCACTAGTAGTCCATGCTGTTCTTCAGCTTGCTCTCTTCACCTAACACTTTACCTGGGGTCAAGCAGCCCCTTTTGGAGCCTCCTTCCCAGCTCAGGGGCTTCCTCTGGGGCTGGGTCCTTGGGAGGGACGGAGAATCTTTACTAGAGGTTCTCGCCATACCAGGCCTGCTGATTATCTCTGAGGGGTGGTTTTTTATGCTGCGATGAAGTCGTCTGGCAGGAGTGCCCTGAGTGGGAATTGGGATGGTTCTAGACATGGCGTGGGCACCACCCCTTCCACCTCATAGGCGTTTCTCCCCGCTGCGCTTCTGGGCTCTGCGGCCGGGAAGAGAGTAAACTCACCTGATTTCTCAACCTCTGCTTCAGCGCACAGACAGTCCCTGGTTTCTGAAACCTTGGATTTACCTAGGTTACTTGCTGCTCTGTGTTTTGAAAGCAAACCAGACCTGGCTGGTGTTTTTCGGTTTTATTTGGGGGCAAGGATTCTGAAGGGAGCCTGTCAATGGCCATGAATTCTTAGCAGTCTAGGGAAGAGGTCAGAGCCTATAGGAAGAGTTGTTCTCTCTTCTCGGTGGTCATCTCCCCCTCCGGGGTCAGGCCTTGGCCTTTTGGGCTCTGGGGCTGTTGTCAGAGTACTACGGGGAACCCCGGGATTAGGCAGTTGGGAATGATAAACCTAGGCTTCGGAGGTGGACCAGGCCCCCATGTGGTGCCCGGGTGGTCGCTGTTCTCCCTCCACCCTGAGTCGTCATTTCATCCACAGGGCTTTCCAGACAGAAGAGGAATCCTTCTGGTTTTTCCTTGCCAACATGCTGCCCTCTCTGAGCACAAGCAGTACTTGCTGCTATATTTGCTGTAGGTCTCCTCTCCTGCCGCTCCAGGGGTCACATCTTGTGGGGTTTCTGGGACTCCGCCACTGCGGCTCCATTTGTCTTGAGATCTCTAAGCCACGGGGGGTCACTTCCCCTAGGGTGGTTCTGGAGGCTTTGGGAGAGATGTTTTCTGCTGTTCCCTCTCTGGTAACTGCTCGTTCTGAGCGGGTGGCATGGTCACTGCTGGGTGCGTGAGGAGCCTGGCTGCAGCATGGCCTTTATCCTTGCTCTCTGGGCTCCTCTGGGGCCAGCTCCCTGGGAAGTGCCATCCCCCTGGTCTGTCGGAAACTGAAAGGTGGCACCGTGCCACCCCTTCCCACGGCTGGCCCAGCTCTGGGCCAGGTCACACACTGCCCCATTGTATGGTGCCTTCGATGCGCTTCTTGTCGCAGCCTCTGATCCCCGCGCCAGTCCTCTCCTGGCCCCTTGCCTCGGAGCCTGGGGGAGGTGGCAGGGTGGGCTCTGCTCGCACAGGCCCGGGGTGGGTGGCCACAGCAGCTGTGGCCTGCTTTGTTCTGACAATCCCGCTTTCGGAGCTGTGGTGCGGCCTGGCAGCGGTGTCCAGGGAGAAGGCAAGGCAGGGGAGCGGCCCTCTGGCAGCGGTGCCCCCTTCCCCCACAGCTCTCCTCTCTGCGCTGACCAACCAGACAGCCCTGTCACCTGGGGTCAGCCAGCTGGACTCACTGGTTGGCAGGGGGCGTGCTGCCCTTCCGCCTGGCATGATCTGTGGATGGGAGAAGGCCCCCGAGGGTCTAGTGGTAAGTCTGGAGGAGCTTCCCCTGTCAGAAGAGCCCAGTGTGTACCCTCAGGCATCTTGCAGCTTGGCATTCCTTCTGCTCTCTCTTTGCAGCTCCGGAGTCGGGCTGCTCTCAACCAAGCTGTCTGTTTATATGGAGTGCCTGGAGGGCGTCTGCCATGAGTCTGTCGCTAACCGTGCTAACCAGGAGAGCTGGCTGGTTGGGCAGAAGACACTAACCCTGTGAGTCTGACCTGGGCCAGCTAACCTGCCCTGGGGGTACCGCCAGCAGTCACCCCCCCACCCTCCCCCAGCCAGCCTGGCTGCCTCCTCCCCTTAGCTTACCTCGTGCCTCCTCTGTTCTCTTGCCCTCACTGCTGCCTCTCCATCTTCCCAGCCTCCTTGCTGTGGTGTGTGTGTGTGTGTGTGTAGGGGGGATATGTGTCTTCTCTAAGGCCGAGAGAGGGGGATTTCCTATGCACAGACGCCTGCCCATCTGCCAGCCTGCTGCTGGCTTCTGCCGACCCCAAGCTCCCCTCAGTCAGTACCGTGCTGCCTAGCTCTCCCTGAAAACGATTGGTTAGAGTTTCTGTTCAATCTGCTCTCAGCATTGTGGAATTTGAGACTTATCTCGCAGTGACCATGCTCTGTTTCACACCTCAGAGACAGATGGAGCCAGAGTGGGAGGGGAGTTTTCTTCTTGACTGGATAGTTGCTTCCCTTTGTCAAGTGGGGAAGACTGAATGGTGTCCCCATTATTCTCACCCCAGGATAATCATTTAGGATCAACTGCAAGGTTCTCCTTAAGGTTGGTGGGGGGGATTGAGGAAAACCGTGGCCTGGTTGTGGGAAACTCCCTGGGCAGAGAGTGAAGCTGAAAGGTAGAGTCTGGAACCAGGTACTCACCTGAGATGTAGCTCATGGCACCCGTTGCTCTGGTAGGTGGAGTGGGTGGAGTTTGGCCCCCCACCGCCTTCCATGTGTGGAGCTTCAGGTGGACTTTAACCGAGAAGAGCTGGAAAGGCACCTCTGCCAGAGCAGGCGGGCCCTAGCTTTGGACTGCACAGTGGGCCTGGGAGAGGCCTTGGCCTCAGACTGGGAGACTGGTGAACAGCCTGCCATAGAGAAGCTCCCGCCAGACTCCCTTCTCCTTCCAGGGTTGGAAAGGGGATAGCAGGAAGGCCGATTGCTCGGGGCTCCCTGGTGTTCTGCACAGGTCACTCCTTAGACAGCCTATCTGGCTCCAGCCTCTGGAGTCAGTGCCGTACTGGCTAGGCTGGGTGGGGGGACTTGGGATCCGAAGGCCCTCTGGGTGGGCTGTTTCCCTTGGGCCGGGAGGGAGAAGCAGGGAGCTTCCTGCTAGTATGGGGTGTGAGAGGGTGTAAGGGCTGCCTGGATGTGTAGGGACCCTGAGTCGGGAGTAGTAAGCTGGACGGGTGCCTGGTGGCTGGGCTCTGACCAGGAAAACAAGAGGGGCCTGCAGCGGCCCTTACCTTGCCTTTCCTTAGGCGATGGCATGGGGACTACTGTCAAGTGCTGGTTGATCTTGGGGACTTTTGTCCCTCCCTTTGTTTAGGGGAGGTTCCTTGGATCATCATCAATAGTTGTCTTCAGTCCCTTTGTTCCTGTCAGGTGTTTGCTTGAGTGAGAGGCCAGCTGGATAGACTTGAGGTATTTGCTCAGGTGGGAGCCAGGTGAGTTCTCGAAGGTCCCCAGCACTAGTTTGGAGTCCTCAGGCTTACTCTGGGGCAGAATAATTCCCACCCACTTTTTAAAAACCTGTCAGTCGGTACCGCTTAGAGCAGGCAGGGGGCCAGGTCAGGGCCGCAGGCAGCTTGGCCCAAGAGGGTGAGGTTGTACTTGCCCAGAGGGGTGGCGGGCATGGCTGCTGGAGGGGCAGCAGGGCTGGTCTGGGCACAGCCTGGCATCTCCCAGCCTAGTCATCGGCCCAGAGCAGAGCCTGCCCAGGCCCCACCCCATGCTCTGCTGGCTGCTTGCCTGCCACGCGCCCAGGATTGCTGAGGGCTTTGCTCATGTACCTCAGGAACAGCTGCGTGCCGGAAACTGGGGGCCGGCAGCAAGCAGGAGGGGCACCCGGGGGGCGATGTGGGGGAGGGCTGAACCCAGCCAGCTTTGGTGGGGTGGGCTCGCCGTGCCGGGGGAGAGGGGCTGTATTAATGGTGGTTGGGGGGGGGCTCCTTGCAGGCAATCTCCAGGGCCTCTGCTGGGTCGCCTGGCTACAGGGCTGGCCCTTGCAGGGTGATGGTTCGTGTTTCTTGGGCCTCAGTTGGATGCAGACCCTGAATTTCAGAGTCTTGAGAGGCAGCCAGGCTTGTATGGGAGGAGCGTGCCCTGCCCCCGAAGGCGCAGCTTCCTCCAGGCCCGCGGAGTTCAGGCTCTCTATCCAGGGCTTACAGCTGAGGATGATTCCCACAGAGGAGGCACTAGGTCCTGTGTGACCAGACATTCACGTTTTAGCCATTGATGAGCGGCTTTAGGAAGGGCCTGTGTTTATTTTTGTTACTTATTTGTGTCGTGCTGGGTTCCACGGGGGAATTAAGGCAGCGTAAAACACAGCTGGAGTGTTCTGGAAAAGGGCCGGTTTCCTTTCATTCTTAAAGTGGTAGTGATTGCTAATTGAGTGATTTTGTTTGACTTTCTTCAGGTGAATGAGGAAGCGCTTTAATGATTTTTGTGGTGATGTGGGGCCCCTCCCTGATGGTCCCTCACTTGCTTGAATCGGTGACAGCTGTGAGAAGAAAGGCATATCAGTAGGTTCGGAAATGGTCTGAGACCAGATAAACTGTTGGGGCCATAATTTCTTACAGAGTGTGGGTGATGTGGGGAGCAGGGGAGGCAGCCGGGCTCCCTAGGGCAAGGCAGGGGAACCGGGGCGGGTGGAGTGAGGTCGTAGAGCAGGACTTGGGCAGCTGGAGACCTCCGTGGGGGCAGACTGAAGTGTGAAAAGCCACGGAGCCACACCCATTTTGGTTTCACTCCCGTCTCCTTCCGCAGGGGCAACGCTGGAGGCTCGGACCTCCCCTCCTCTCCTGAACCTTTGACTTTGCCCTGGGCAGACCCACAGAAAAGATGGCAGAAGGAAGTGAGAGGGCGCCCTGAGCTCTTGGGCTTGAACCTTCTTGCTGACACCTACTGTGGGTGTCTGCAGAGAGTGGGAGTGAGGATATATAGTTTGGGGAAAATCTGAATTCTGAAGGTTTCTCCTTACCCTGCTCCATCTCTAGCAGCGGTGACCCCTGACCGTGGTGGCAGCCCCGGGTCACATCCGGGCACTTACCCACAAAAGGGAGCAGGTGTGAGTCCCATCTCCTGGGTAAAGAGGGATGCTTGGCAAATTTTTTTGTCCTTTGATTAAAGGCTTCTGCCCAGTCAACGTCCGGCGCACATTTTTCCTTATATCTGTCTCTGACTACACTCTGTGCTCAGCTGTTCAGTGGGTTCACAGTGCAGGTTTGCTGTGCGTGCTGAGTCCCATTTCTAATGAAAGTAGACTTTGTTCTCTGGAGGCAGCTAATCGTGCCCCATGGGCTGTAATCAGGGAGAAGGTATTTAATACAGGGCAGGCGGCAACAGGCGGCCTGCACTGACTGGCAGATTGCAACATGGCAATTAGGAAGCTCTCACCCCCCTCTTCACCCCAGCAGAGCCCGAGGAGGCTCTCCTCTGAACGGAGTTTGAGTGAGTGAAGAATGAATGCTATGCAGAGGAGGAGTGAGTGAAGAATGAATGCTATGCAGAGGAGGAACGGGGAGGCGGCGCTCGGGGGGCGGGGGCTTGAGGAGAGCCCCTTTCCCTTTGCTTTCCCTTCTCCAGGCTGCTCTGCGTGTCTCCCTCAGGCACTGCTGACCTGGGTCAGCCAGAGGTTTTCATCTAGGCCTCAGCCTTTCTCCCCATGCACAGCTGTCGTAGTGCAGACCCAGCGGGTGATCTGGTAGCCCCACATCCCGAGTCCTCTGCCCCAAGTTCCTTGAAGCTCAGGTAGTTTGGGGTGAGGGGTGGGAGTGGGATTCTTCTTGGTCAATTTTTAGACCTTCCAAAAGACCATTTTCTTGGAGGTGTCCTGGAGCCAGCTCAGCAGCCAGAGGCCAAGAGACCCCAAAGGCCGCTTGCTTGCTTATCCTGGCCCGTATCCCATTCTGAGTTACCCAGCTGCTTTCCCTGGGGACTTCTTCTTGACAGGGGTTTGGGAGCCCTCCTTGGGCTGAAACCACTCCAAGGCAACATGGGAATCTTTGGGTGAAAGAGACGTGGCCAGTAGAGGCCGCACCTGGTGGTTGGGTCTTGCCAGTGGGACTGCTCTGTTGTCTTGCAGCTCACCTTTTAGCTTCTCCTGGCTGTGGGCCTGGTGTCTAGCTGCTTCTCGCTTTGTTCTCCAGTGTCCCTGGCATGGCTCTCCCTCCGGGGTCTGTCCTGCCTTGCTGTGCTTCCAGTCAAGGACGGTGGCCTGTCAGGCCCATCGTATTCCTGTTCAGTGCTGGAATTGTCTCCCCGCTCTTCCCCCCCGCCCCCCGCCACTGTGGGCTGGATCTGGGGCACTTAGCGCATCTTAGGAGTTGGAGCTAGGGCCCCAACATGTACTGGTGTTTATGGACGTGGGGCAGGGAGTGAGAGTGAGACAGACTCTCCCTCCTGGGCTTGTGCTGGGGACACTGCAGGCTCTTTTGCAGACTGTCTCCCTAGTGGGCCTTGCCTTCTGTTTCCTTGGTTGGGAGTGGCTCCCTTCTTGTGGCTCTGATGTGTATGGAAAGAGTAGGCTCTGTCCAGGATAGATAACTGCCTGCCCTTGCTGGCACCATTCATCCCGGAGCGTCGTGTTTGCAGTACTCCCCCATCTCCCTGCTATAGCCACTTCCACACTGTCCCTCAGCAAGCCAGGTTATCTGGCCAGGAAAGCCCTGGGAGTATGTGGTGTGAGGCCAGGGAGTAGAGACTTGCCATCAGGGTGAGGCAGGATCTGTGACAAGTAGAGCTAGGGCTGCGGGGCATGGAGTGAAGGCCACTCTCCTTCAGGGAGGATCCCCAGGTACCTGAGCGTGCCTGTGTGCTCCCTGCATGCCCGCCTGCCATCCATTCAAGTGTCCTGGTACCTAGAGGCCAGAGTGGGTATTAGCAAGAATAGGGCTAAGGAAGAAAAGAGGCTGAGAATCGAGGGGGTCCAAAGCATGGCCTGCAGGGAGAAGGGGACTACTCAGCTGATGGGGGTACAGATGGGAAAGGGAGCAGGCCCAACTCTGGAGCTCCCCCCCCACCCGGATTTTGTAGAGGTTCTTGGCTTCCTGTATCTCTTATTCCACGTCTCTGGCTGTCGCCTTTTCTAACTCATGTACCCCGCACTTAACACCCTCAGACTATCAGCACCCAGCTATGCAGGCTGGCTTGGAACTTTCTGGGCCTCTCCCCCAGGCCATAGGAGCTCACACCCTGCGGCCCGCAGGAGGGGTAGCCCCGGGGAACCTGCGGGGGTGACTTGTTTGCTCCCCCACACCCCAGGAATGTGCTGTCCTTTTGGGCCCGCCCGGATTCCTGTGCAAGGAGTCAGCTCGACACAGCACACTGCTTGTGCCCTGTGGGGACATGTCCGCCTCACCATCAAAGGGGTGGAGGTTGGCGGCTCGTGCCTGCTGCCATGCCCCAGCTCCCCCCAGAACCCCAACCAGAGACCAGGCTGCCCAGACAGAGGAGGGAGGCTACTCCTGCTTGCCCACCTTCCCTACCCCCTCACCGTTCTTGCTGCCCCAGGCTCTGTTGGAATGTGACAGGAGTTGTGGCCAGGGCATGTCCCGACAGCAGGAACACATGCTTTAGCCCGCAAGGCTTCCCTCAGCCCCCAGCTCTGTTTAGGAGGATAGCGGCGGGAAGATTGCTTATGCCCGAAGCCACCTAAGGTTACTGCCTCCACGGGTCCCTGTGGTGGTTACTGCCCCCGTGCTGCGGCCCGGCTCATTACAGGGGGGGGGCAGAGCCCGGCAGGCCCAGAACCCGCCGGGGGCCTCCCAGGTCCCTCAGTCCGGCCCCCTGTGTGTGGAAGAGAGACCAGTGAGGGACTGAGCCGGGGCCACGCGGGGTGTCGAAGCAGCACAGCCCGGAGCCCAGTGTCTCAGCTCCCCAGGCTTGGGCCTTCTGCGCCAGGTTCTCAGCCTGGGTGCTGTCAACATGGTGTGCTGATAATTCTTCATCGCGGGGCGCTGTCCTGCGTGTGGCAGGATGTTCAGCAGCATCCCTGGCCTCTCCCCACTAGATGCCACTAGCTCTCCCCTCTGTTGTGACAGCTCTTCACACGTGGCCAGGGATCTGGGAGGGGGCAAGTGAGAGAGATGGGGGACCCCAAAATCACCCTCGCTGAGATTGCTCAATCATTGCTCTAACTGCTGCTTTTTCAGATTTTTCTCTCCTGTGCCTACCTTTCTTCGTTGCAAAGTCTGTGTAAAACCATTACACACGGAAGTAGTCTTTGGGCTCCTGGAAGCATTGCTAGGAACTTTTCCCAGCAGCTTCTCAGTCTCTACTAGGCTTTTTCCTGGTGTTTTCTGCAAGCCGTGCTCCCCAGATCTCTTAGTTTCCAGACTCTTGAGAGGCCTGGGAGATGAACAGGACAGATGTGGGGTAGGATAGGGACAGGACAGGACCAGACCTATTCCAGAATCAGGCATGTGGTAAGCTGAGGCCATGAGCACATACAAGACGTGCATGTGTGTCGTCTGGGCCTGTGACCGCCGCTTTCATGGAGAAAGGAGCCCCGTGCTTCTGGTCCTCTCCTGCCTCCACTGCTTTCCCCAGATTCCCTGGGCCGTGGCTTTTCTGCCTGGCTCTCCCTGGGGGGCTTCCCAGTCCTGGACTGGGTAGGCCGGCTGAGGGCACTGACAGACCCGCAGCTGACACCTGGTTTCCACTTTCTTTCCTTCTCCGGTTTCAGGAGCTGTTGGCTAGAGGAAGTGGAGGGGCCACGGGATGCGGAGAGCCGAGGGCTAACTGTGGGACAGCGGAACAGAGAGAGCTGCCGACAGTCAGACGGTATGTCCCTGGGGGGCCTGCACCCCTCCTTGGCCCCCTTCCGGAGAGGCTGGTGGGCCAGGGGGCAGGCAGGTGGCCCCTCGTGGTGGGGGCTGGTGAAAAGAGAGTGGTGGAGGCCAGAGAGGCTTGGCCTTCAGGACTCTCAAGCTGGGAGGACCCCCCCGAGGTGCCTGGGTTGGGGGAGCATCTTCAAACCCTTACTTTCTGGTTACTGGGGGTGTTTTTGTTTGTTTGCTTTCTGGGGTTTTTCTGAGCTCACACATACGGAACGTCTCCTAAGTACCAGGTAACTGTGGTTAGTGGCTTATGTAATCTTCACAACAGGTCTATGAAATTGGTGCTCTCCTCATCCCCAGTGTAGAGTTAAGGAGACCGATGGAGAGGGAACAATTTTTCCCTCTGAGGCACTTTTGTAAGCCCACAGAGGTGAACAGTGGGCCGCTCTTAGATACCTTGTCCCACTCCTAGGCTGTAGTCCACTCTTCCTGGTGCCCAAGCTGTGGGCCTTGCCTTTCCCACCCATCTGGTCGCATTGGGCCCTTGTCCCCTCCAGCACTCCCCTGACCCATGGGCACTGATACACCAGAGTCCAGGTTTCTAATGACCCCAGCAATGGCCCAGGCCTGTCTGTGTGCCCGGTGGCTCCTACATATGTCCCTTTTACTGGCCTTTTTCCCTCAGTCCAGGGGCCTCTTGCCCACTCTCTGAGCCTCCTCCTCCCCGGCTTCCCCACAGCAGGTTGAGGAGCCCTCGCCTCCCAGAATGACCAGTGCGGCACCTGCTAAGAAACCGTACCGTAAGGCACCCCCTGAGCACCGGGAGTTGCGGCTGGAGGTCCCAGGATCCCGGCCGGAGCAGGAGGTCAGAAGACTCGTACTCCTACCCTGGCTGGCAGATGCACGCCCCTGAGGCTGGGGGTCTGACTGACGTCTCCCGCCCGAGGGGGCTTCTGGGCCCCTGAGCGGGGGTGTGAGTGGGGCTTTGCTGAGTTACGCTTGGGGGCTCCTAGCTGCAGCCCCGCTGGTGGCGGCCGTGCAGGCTTACAGGACGGCTGTGAGCACATGTCCCCACGTCAGGGAACCCCAGAGTCTTTATGGCTCAACGGAAATGCTCCCAGGCAGTATTGTTTTTCCTGCAAGAGGCAGCCCACCAGACTGAGGGGGTCCTCACACGCAGGAGGCTGGGACTGTGTGGAGGAGGTGGTGCTCCGGCTTCTTCCCACCAGGACAGCTGTTCTGTGCTGTCCCCGGAAGTCCGGCCCTTCCTCCAGCTCTGCCTGGCCTGGCTAACATTTGGGAGGGACACACTCCCCGCCAGGAGCTGGGTTAGGTTCTTAGGAGGCCTTTGGGCCACTGTGAAACAGTCTCCAAACTGGCTGTCCTCCCTCATTCGGTTTCCTCTCAGGAGGACGTGAGTGTTGCAGTCAGTTCACCTTGTCCCCACCCTGTTGCCGCGCATAGAGCACGTTTACAGAACTCGAGAGAGCCTCCAGACCCGCTGAGCATCAGGTGTACCATGGTCCGCTCTGGTCCAATTCAGGGCAGGGATGCCGGGACTTGCCCGTTTTCAGTTCAGGGAACATACAGTAAGAAGGCCAGGTATTGTGCTAGGTGCCATCCTGTGGGCATTCCCTTGGTTTTGTAGATGAGGACACTAAGGCTCAGCAAGGTTAGTACAAGCAGAGTGTGGTAGAATGGGATAAAATCCAGGTGTCCTCGGCTCTACAGCCCATGGTCCGGGCCACCCACCTCATTTTCCGGCCTGTGATCGGCATTCTGAAGCAGTCAGCTCCATTTGGAGTGGGCCTCTTGACGTTTCCCTGCTCTGTGGCTGGCTGAGCTCTGGCTCTTGGGCTGTGACCAGCGTGGGGGCTTCGGGAGGATGGGGCAGGAGGCTCCAAGCAGGATAAGGATAAGACACGTCACTCCTCTCAGTTAGGACTAGACCAGAGGCTCTTCCTTTTTTTTTTTTTTTTTATGATTTTATTTTTTTATTTGAGAGGTAATGAGAGGGAGGGAGAGCACATGGGGGGGGGGGGGGGGGCAGAGAGAGAAACATACTCCCCGCCGAGCAGGGAGCCCGATGTGGGACTCGATCCCGGGACTCCAGGATCATGACCTGAGCCGAAGGCAGTCGCCTAACCAACTGAGCCACCCAGGCGCCCCCAGAGGCTCTTTCATCCATGTTCTTGTTCCTTCTGAGCCCCTGGAAGGGCCTGATTCTGCCCCATCTTCCTCCAGGGGCCAGGAGGGCTTTGTCAGAGCTCAGAACCCTACTGTAGCTCACTTGGCTTCTTCACTTCTCTGGAAGGTCTCTGTCATGCCTGCAGGGCTCACTAGGAGCCCAGGGAACAGCTGGGAGGCTCTCTTTATCCCTGGGAAATGCAGCGTGGGTACCAGGACTCATTTGCAACTTGCTCTAGAATTATGAGAGGGGTTGGAAGTGGTGTGGGTAAGGGTGAATGTTGGAAGGGGTTCTTGAACCTTCTGGTTGGCATGGGAGAGAGTGATCTAGGCTTGTCCAGGCGTTACTGGATTGCCTGCATCTAACGGGGCCCACTTCTGTGAGATTGTTTGGGCTTCAGAAATAGCCCTTTCCAGGGCTCTTTGGGGGGTGAGCAAGCAGCGTGGGCCAGTGGTCTAGGGCTGAGCCTCAAGCTTCCATTCTTTTGTGCCCAGGAACCCCTGACTGATGCGGAGAGGATGAAGTGAGTATCTGCTGCCCGAGAGCCTGCCCTGCTTTACCTCAGCACTTCCCTCTTAGCTCCAGGCAAGGCTGTTGGTACCACCGGGGCTTTTCATTGGATTAGGTAGAAGTAAAGGTTGGGTGGGGTATTTAGGGACTCTGGGAGGAGGCTTGATGTGGATGTTCCTTCTGGAAAGAGTTTTTGTTCCATGGGCTCCAAGAGAACCTGGAACCGAGGAGGTGGGTGCTCGGAGGGGCCTGCTCTTGCCAGGGAGCCCTTCCCCAGCTCCTGGCCCTCCTGTACCAGCTGCCTCCCTCCAGCCCTTTCTGTCAGCCCCGTCAGGCCTTTGGAAAGGAGGTCAGTGCCGGGCTGGGTTTCTGAGAGACTAATCATGGAGCAGCCTGATTGTGTGGTGGGGAAACTGGAGCTGGAGGGCGTGGTGGCCGGCTGGCTTAGGCTGTAACCAGAGACAGACTGGGGAGTCTTACCCCCACACCAGTTCTGTCTTCTCATTCTTCTTCGCGGGTGGGGGTGGATTCTACCATCCCCTCTGCTCCCCGCCCCCCGGCTGCCCCCAAGCTGGGCTGTGTTCTCAGGGCCAGCAGGCGTATGGAATCTGCTGCCCCACACTCAGACTCCTTCTCAGGGAGTCCCTTGCCCCGCCCCGCGTTGCCTGTGCTCATGTCATACCTACTCCTTCAAGCTTCTTGAGCCCAGCCTGGGGTTCCAGGGCTGGCCCATCTTAATGTGGATGCCCCTCTGCCCTTGACCCCTCACCCCGCCAGGCTCTTGCAGCAGGAGAATGAGGAGCTCCGTCGCCGCCTGGCCTCGGCCACCAGGCGCACCGAGGCCCTGGAGCGTGAGCTGGAAATCGGGCAGGACTGCTTGGAGCTGGAGCTGGGCCAGAGCCGCGAGGAGCTGGACAAGTTTAAGGACAAGTTCCGCAGGTGTGGAAACGAGGGGCCAGGCATCCATGCACGCATACACACGCGCGCGCACACACACACCCCCCCCCCCCCCCCCCCCCCGCCTGCCCTGTTCATAGGAGGTTAGCGGGATGAGGCCTCAGAGATCATCTGATTCTGATGGGGAAACCGAAGCCCTGGGAGGAGAATGACCTGCCCCACATCCCATATCAGGGAGGGGCTGAGGAGGGCCGGAAGAGCAGATCTTGACCCAGGGGTCCGCCTTGTGTTCCTCCACAGGCTTCAGAACAGCTACACGGCTTCTCAGAGGACCAACCAGGAGCTGGAGGACAAGCTGCACACGCTGGTAATCTCTCCGGGCCGGGGGGTGGGGCGGGGCATGGGGGCACTTTGGCTGGCACTGTGCTCACAGCATAGCAGGGGGCTGGGACTTGCCTGGGGAGTGCCACTGTGCCCTGGGGCTTGGGAAGGGGGCGGGACAGTGGCGGGCAAGGGACCGCAGTGTGTGCTGTGCGAGTCGGGACTGTCTTAGTGCTCACACTGTTTCTCTTCTCTCCCGTCTTCCCCTCACGCTGCCGCCGCCGCCGCCGCCCTCTCCTGGCAGGCCTCTCTTAGCCACAGCTGGATCTTTGCAGTTGCGTCTGAGTTTGTGTGTTTTCTCCCTTGCCCTGGCCTCCTCCTCAGCTGAGATCTGGGGTTGCTGGGGCCCCGGCCCTTTGCCTCTGCCCCCTGCTTCCCTCCTCCTTACGTGAGGCCCGCTCGGTACAGTACCTCCCTCCTGGGGGACAGCTGCGGAGCTGGCTCTTGGCTCGGGCAGAGGTTCTGGTTGATGTCACCACTGAACACTCACGGCTTCTCGGCTGTGGTGGCAACAAGCCCAAGCCATTTGGCCGGGGGCGGGGGGGCGGGGAGCGGGGTGAAGGGGCGCCAGTCCCTGAACTGAAGATCAGAGGGCTGCTGCTGAGCCCGCTGCTCCCTCCTGGCTCAACTAGATAATCTCACAGGCGCCCCCAGCTGCCACCCAGCCCCATCCCTCCTCCCTCTTCCTAGCCTGAGCCTGGAAAGCGCTCCACACGTAGGCTTTGGCCCCTGGGTTTGCACACTTACTCCTTCTCAGGTCCGGCTGCCTGACCTGCCGTGTAGAGCCCCTTGATGGACGGCTCTCGTATGGCCTCTCTCCGGGCCCCCCGTGGCAGCAGGTCTTGTTCAGAAAGCCCCCACCCCACAGCCAGCCCGGAGAACAGGAGAGGTGGCTGGTCTCCTTCTGTCTGTCCATCGTCTGTCTGTTCCGTCCGCCTTGGCTGCCCCAGCACCTGTGGCTTCCTGTGTCTCTGGGCTGGGAGGAGGCGAAGGGGAGGAAGGCCGCCGGGGCGGGGGCGAGGTTCACATGAGTTTTGTGCCTCAGATCAAGAAGGCTGAGATGGATAGGAAGACGCTGGACTGGGAGATCGTGGAGCTGACCAATAAGCTGCTGGACGCCAAGAACACCATCAACAAGCTGGAGGAACTCAACGTACGTGCGCCACGGGGCCCCTCCCGCCTGCGGCTGCCTCGGCCCCGGCGCAGCCCCGCTGCCTGGAGCGCGGCCGCCCAGTGACCCCCGCCTGTGTCTGCAGGAGCGGTACCGGCTCGACTGCAACCTGGCTGTGCAGCTCCTCAAGTGCAACAAGTCCCACTTCCGCAGCCACAAGCTCGCCGATGTGAGCCGAACGGCGTCCCTGCCGGCGCGAGCCCCGCCCCCTTAGGACTCCTCTCGCTCGGGGTTTGATACCTCACTCTGTCCTGCCTCCACTCCCCCTTTCTGCTTCGCCTTCCCCTCGCCTGCATGTCTCCTCTCAAGTCAGTCGGCTCTGCCGCTGGTCGGTGTGCGTGCGCTGTTGGGGCCATCGCTAGGGCGGCATTTCTGGAACAGAGACAGGGAGGCGCCCCGTTTCGGGGTCCCGTGGCGGAAGGTGGGGGTGGCCATCAGCTGTAAGCGTATGGAGAGGGGATTAGGCCCAACTGACCGCCTTCCCCCAGGAGGCAAACTCTGGGCCCGAGGCTGATGGGGTGTGTGGAAGGAGCGGAGGCTGGCCCGAGGCCAATGGCCGTACCCGCCCTCAGACTTCCGTCTGGTTTGGGCCGAAGCCGCAGCTGAGGTGGGGGGAGGGGGCGTTTGAGAGCGCGTGGCCCTTAGGGCTCTGGGACCGCATGCTGGGTGTGTTCCTCAGACTCTTCAAGTCGGTTCGCCCCTGCCGAGCGTCAGAGGGTCTGTGCAATGAGGCTGTCCCCCGGCCTGGTGGGAGACCCGCGCGGTGCTGCCCGGGCGGGCGCGGGGGCCGTTGTTTCTGCTCTGAGGCTGGGAGCCTTCATGTCTCTCTTCCCTTCTCCCGCTCTTTTGCCCCAGCTGCCCTGTGAGCTCCAGGACATGGTCCGGAAACACCTGCACAGTGGTCAAGAAGCTGCCGGCCCGGGCCCCGGCCTGGCCCCGGGGGCCGTGGTGCCCACGTCGGTCATTGCCCGAGTGTTAGAGAAGCCGGAGTCTCTGCTGCTCAATTCGGCGCAGTCGGGCAGTGCCGGGCGCCCCTTGGCTGAGGATGTCTTTGTGCACGTGGACATGAGTGGGGGTGGCCCGGGTGACCCAGCCAGTCCCCCGGCCCCTGGCAGCCCCCCCCCGCAACCCAATGGAGAATGCCGCCCTCTGGGCACTGCTGGGGCCTCCCCAGAGGAGGAGGTGCCCCTGCCAGCCTTCGAGAAGCTGAGCCCCTACCCCACCCCATCCCCACCACACCCGCTGTATCCCGGCCGCAAGGTAATAGAGTTCTCGGAGGATAAGGTGCGAATCCCCCGCAACAGCCCCCTGCCCAACTGCACTTATGCTACCCGCCAGGCCATTTCCTTGAGCCTGGTGGAGGAGGGCGGGGAGCGGGCCCGCCCCAGCCCAGTGCCCAGCAGCCCCGCCTCGGCCCAGGCCTCGCCCCTCCACGAGCCCAGCCCTCTCCCCCCGGCTCGCAGCGCCCCAGCCAGCTCTGCCGGCTCGGAGGAGGACCTGCTCGCCAGCTGGCAGCGGGCGTTCGTGGACCGCACCCCGCCCCCGGCCGCTGTGGCCCAGCGCACAGCCTTTGGACGCGATGCACTCCCTGACCTGCAGCGCCATTTCGCTGTGAGCCCCACTGACGGAGATGAGGAGGTTCTGGCACCTTCTTCCCCACCTGGTGAGAGTGGGCTTTTGCTGCCCATGGAAGCTGACTGTGGCCCTCCCAGGGAGGAGGAGGAAGAGCTGAACCTGCCCGTCAGCCCTGAGGAAGAACGCCGGAGTCTGCTGGCCGGTGATGATGGCACAGAGGAGGGGCCTGTGGCTTCCCACGCCGAGGGCAGGGCCTGGGCGCTCCCCAGCCCCAGCCGCCCCCAGCGCAGCCCCAAGAGGATGGGGGTGCACCACCTGCACCGCAAGGACAGCCTGACGCAGGCCCAGGAGCAGGGCAACCTGCTCAACTAGGGCCCTCGCCGCCTTCCTGCCGCCGCCGCCCCCTGGAGCCCTCCTCCCGCAGGCCGCCGGCTCTGCTCCTCGTGCGGGGCGGGGGCGGGGGCAGGGGCAGGGCCGGCCACCCCGGGCCTTTTAGCTGCAGTGACTGTGACTGGCACCAGCTTGCCTCGTAGTTTGTCCCTTTTTTCTTGGCATATGTACTCCCCAAAGGTAACCTGCAGCTGGGGCTCAAGACCCTCCTTCCGGTCAGCCCAAATTGGGCTGTTCTGGGGTGCTGAGGGGTCTGTTACATCAGTGTTCATCCTCCATCTCCCTTTCATACCCACAAATTGTTTTCTTGTTTGTTTTCTGGGGGTGGGAGGGGGGCGTCGTTGGGATTATTAACCTCTAATTTCTGTTTTCTGCCTGCTTTCCTCCCCTCAAGTCCTCTGCACGAGCTGTTGCCTTCAAGGGGCCTTTGGGGGATGAGCGAGAGGACTCACTCAGGGCTCGCCTCCGCTGTGTCCATCCTCCCTCTGGAAGGGAGGAGAGGGGGGGATTCAGGGGCCTCAAGCTGGGCTCTAGGTGAGGCCCGGCCCCCTCCCAACCTTGGCTCTAGACTGTTATTCCCAGCTTTGGGAAGTTTTCACATCGATGACTATTTTAAAATTAAAATTATTTTACTGATACGGCCTAATTTGTCTATTACTGATTTTCCTTGTGCCGTTCTCCTCCCCGTTCTTGAGCGTTCCCAGCCTTAGCCAAGTTCTGGTCTTCGCTGCCGCGCCCTGCCTGGGCTGTCTGGCCACAGAGCAGCAGGCAGTGGGGAAGGGTACCTCAAGTAACCTCGGCAGGGCCCCCGGGTCTCTCCTCCAGGCGGGGTCCACTCTCACCTCTGGACGTGAGCTCTTTACCTTACTTATGATCCTTCTGGGGGCCTATGTAAGGTGTCACCCCAGAATCCCAGGTCCTACGAGTCAGAGACCTGAGCCAGACCTGTTTGACGTTTGGGGCCCGGTGGATACTGCCTGGAGCTTGGGCTGGAGGGTGGCACTGCCCCCTAGCGTCTAATGGTTCCAATTCCTCCCCTGCTGCCCGCCCCCAGGGACCACAGCCACACGCCAGGTTGTTCAGAAAATCTCTTCCGAGCCAGCGGGTTGCAGCCAGAGCTGCTGACAAGTCCAGGGACGTTGCCTTGGGTTCGAGTGCGCCCAAGGCTGTTGCTTAGTCAGCTTCCAGAGCTTCCCATCACTGCCGGGAGCTACCAGAGCGCCCGGCACCCCCACCTCCCTCCCAGGCCCCCAGGGCCTGACCCTGATATCCGGGGCAAGGTGCTGGGGACAGAGCCAGCACGTCATGATGTGCAGAGGCCCAAGTGGAGAGTCACATCTCGGTCTCGGCCAACAGACTGTCGCCTAGTCCTGAAGTCATGAGCACCATCTGAGAGCTGGATTCTGTGGAAGGGCAGAGGGCCGTTCAGACCACCATTCATTCCTCCACCAGGGACACAGGTGGGAGGCGGCCTGGGTTTCGCAAACGCACCCTCCCTGGTCCCAAGCCTCTTCCGGACCTGGCTCTGCTCGGACCCGGGGGCTCTTACCACCGGGGCACATCCAGGACGGCTGGGCAGCAGGCCCCCGCCCTCTCTCGGGTTCCTGCGTGTCGCCGGCCCCTCCCGCCAACTCCTCCTCCTCCTCTCCCTCGGAGAGCAGATCACAGATCTGTTGCTGCAGCTCTGGGCTAATGCTGTTCTCAGCCAGCACCAGGCTCCGCAAGGCCGTGGGGTAATTTTCTACCATGTCCAGCAGGGTCTGACGTGGGGAAGAAGGCGCAAAAGGACGAACACAGTTAAGGCTGCAACCTGCCAGCCCGTCGACATGTCCACAGACACGTGGGCTCACCCGCACCCCCACCTCTAGCCCCCTTCCCCCCGCCCGCCAGCACAAAGACGTCTCACCTGAGCTGACTGGTTGGTAAGGCCCGTGCCCTCCAAGTCTAGGACCTCTAAGGTGCGGCTGGAGGCCACAGCTACAGCCAGCATCCCTGCCACGTGGTCACCTGGGCAGGCGGCACACGTGCACACGGTCACGGGCAGTCGTGAGCCGGCCTGCTCACCTTTCCTCCCCGCGGCCTCCCCCATGCCCTAAGGACCCTAGATGCCACCCTTGGGCCAGCAAACGCTGACACTTGGTAGGTGGCTGAGAGGGGGGGCACCGTGACTGGGGAGGGAATGGGTGAAGCAAGCCAGGCCCAGGGGTGGTGACGGGTACTTTCAGGTACCTGGTGCTCGTCTGGTCCTCCTCACAAGTGGCTTCTCCACTCCCTCCCACATCCCCCCTCCCTTCTCCCTCCCCCAGTGGGAGGGGGGTTACCATGGCAAACAATGGTCCCAAGTTCTTGGATGGGGGTGGGATGGTGAGACTCACAGGGGGCTTCCTTGAGTCTCACCCAGGGGGTTGTAGTCCAGATTGAGGACGCGGACCTGGGAGCTGTGGGCCACCGCAATCGCGAGGCGGCTCCAGCCCTTAGGGGTGATGCCAGGGTTGGCACTCAGCGTCAGCTCCTTCAAGCCTGGGCGGCATCAAAGTGAGAAGCCAGGGTGGAGGTCAGGCCCCTTCAAGCCCCTCGCCTGCCCTGGATCTCTGGGGTGTCCCTGGTGGCTGAGAGCCACCCCGCCCCGCCACAGAGCTCCTGGGCCCTGAGAGACCCCTGCCTTCCCCTGCCCACCGCAGGCTGCATGCCTGAGTCTCCATTCTGCTCGGCCCCCAATCCTTCTGATAAACATTCTCACCCACAGTCAGAGCCCTCAGCTCTGGGTCACACCCCCTGCCCTGTGCACCTAGCTTTTTATCAAGGCCACACCAGCCCGTGTCCTCAGCAGGGCCTCTTGCTCACCTGACTTGGCTCCATCTGGGGGGAGGAGGCCACAGATGAGGTTGATGGCTTCATCACCCAGCATGCAGTCCCCCAGGTCCAGAGCCACAAGGGCAGGGTGGAGGGCCAGCGCCGGGTTGAGCAAGGCCAGCCCCGCATCCGTCAGGGGGCTCCCATGCAGGCTGGCGGGTGAGACGGGAGAGCAGAGGTTACTGCAGTCAGCAGCCCTACCTGTAGGGGAATGCAGCCCTTCCCTTACGTGAGCCCTAGAGGTGAGGAGGGCACTTGTCACAGCACTTGGGAGAAGCCTTGGGAAGGGAGAAAGACAATTCTAGATTCCAAAAACAGAGCTAGAAGGGGAATTTGGTTTCTTTTCTGGGGCAGGGATTGGGGGATCCAGGACAGAGCAAAGAGAACGGGTGTGTGGGTGGTGGACTGGGAGTCTTCAGGGGGCAGAATGCAGGGGCAGGGGTCTAGTCCCCAGGGGAGTTCCTGCTTGAGACCGGGGGAGCTGCCCCCAAGAAGTCAATGCCGGTGATTAGGTGGGGAGGTACAGGTGCCCTGCCAGAAAGGGGTGGGTACCCCATCACATTTGGGGTGGGGCCGTTTGTGCAAAGTCCAGAGGTAAGGGTGTCATGGAGGCATGGGTAGAGGGAGGGGGCGGTGTCCAGGGCTGAGAAGACAGGCTGGTGCGGAGACAGCTACAGGAAGGTGTGCGGGGGACAGGCGGTGGCGGCGGGCGCGTGAAGAGGGCTGCAGTGCCCGGGACCCCCTTGCGAAGGAGCGCACTCACAAGAGGGACTGGATGGAGCGGTTGGTCCGCAGCGCCTCCGCCAGCTGCTTGATGCGGCCGGGACTGGACACGACGCCTAGGTTAAGGTTGAGCTGCGCCAGGGACGTGGCCCCGGCCAGGGCCCGGCAGATGCGGCCGAAGTCGCGGTCGCAGAGGCGGCAGCCGCGCAGTGAGAGCAGGCGCACGGCGTTGTCGCGCAGGCCACGGCAGATGTCCCGCACCTCGGCGCCGGACAGCGGCTCCCCCGAAATCTGGATGGAGCTGGGCAGCATCGTACCCACGGCTGGGCCTCCGGGGCCGGGGCGCGGGCCGCGGCCGAGGTTGGCGGCGCCGAGGGCGGGGTCGGGGCTGGGGCCGGGGCCTGGGCAGGGGTCGCGGACGGAGCGGGGGCAGCAACGCCGGGCGAGGCGCGGGCGGCGGCGGCGGCGGCCGCGG